>NW_015113763.1:146972-150292 GCF_001443285.1 Poecilia latipinna
TTTTTTTTGCAACACCCTCGACAGCTTACTAGGACGGAGAACACACCTAAAGAAACAGAAAGTGCTTCTGAGAATTGCTACTGCTGGTGCCTTCATTCACATGATGAAGTCTTCCTCATGTGATCTCTGACTGACTCTGGTCTGGATCAAACCTACATTCACTGTGTACAGTGTAGATCTTTGGTTAGATAACACACATACACAAAAAAATAGATGTTGTGGGCAAGCTTATAAAGAAATCACACTGCTCTCCATGACGGTATACACCTCCACAATTCAAGAAATACATGATGTCGATTGCAGCAGTCTGTTGGTGCAGTCGCCGGTGTTCAAGAACACCCATGCACAAACTGAGAATTGATATTTCCTATCCCGTCTGTGTTACAGACGGCCGGCTTTGTCCTCTTTGCGTTTAAAGCTGCAGTCTCAGGAACCCCCTCCCTTCAGCAGCCTCGTCAGACTGTGAGCACCTGCTTCACTTCGCACCTCCACTGCAGCCTCTCCAGGTTCTCCTGCAGCTGCTGGACGCAGCCCGACAACTCCATGAGGTGCAGAGAGGAGTAAACTTCATTCAGGCTCGCTGAGGAGCGCTGGCTCCACAGCCTCAGCATCTGGTACTGCTTCTCCATGGACCCGAGACCGGCCTCCATCTCCACGCGCTCCATCTGCTGGTCGGACACGGACAGCAGTCGGAGGAACTCCTTCCATCGGCGAACAGGCACTTCCTTGATGATCGCGTAGAGCACGATGGCCGGCCAGCGCTCACAGTGCTCATATCGTCTTGCATCTGGGGGGGAAAGAAGAGGTTTTGAAAGTTTTCACTTTGCATCTTCAGCAAGTCCGACTTCAGTTTTAGCCTTATTTCCATTAACTTGAGGTAGTATTGAGACTTCTTCTACTTGCTCTACTTTAATCTTAATAGTTTATAGGGATTTTATGTGGTAGACCAATGAAAAAAGTTATCTTTAGTAGCTCCCTAAATAGAATTCACTCGTGTTTAACCTAATCTCAGTATAAATGCAGCTGTTCTATGAAGACCTCTGAGATTTTCTAGGATATCACTGAACAAAATTTATCGTAAAGATGAAAGAACATAGCAGGATAGCGGAGGGATAAAGTTGTGGGAAAGTTTAAAAGCAAGGAAAGGTGGTAAAATATAATAAAAGTCATGAAAGCCATTGTGAAAAGAAAGCGACAAAGTAGAGGACATAGCAAACATGTGAAAACTACCCTGGTCAGACAGGTGGGGAAAAAATTTTACTTTTGGCCTACTAAACTAAATGTCATTTAAAAAAAAAAACTAAAAGCACTTCATCAAAACACCACCCACATTGTGAAACACTGTGACAGCATCATCTTGTGGCGATGCTTTCCTCAGCAGCGACAGAAAAACTAGATCAAAGTTGATTAAAAGATGAATAGGACTACATTCTGAGAAGAAAACTTCTTAAAGACTTGAGTCTGGGGCAGAGGTTCACCCACAGAGAAGATAACAGCTCTAAACGTACAGCAAAGAGCTACAATGAGAAGGTTTTTAATAATCAAAGCGAGTTCATATGTCAGAATGGTCCAAAGTCCAGACATAAATCCAACTCAGAATTTCTGGTAAGAATTGAAAATGGATGACATTCAGTCCAAACTGATAGAGACGACATTAAATAACTTCAGTCTATACTGATGCAAAAGCATTGATTTAGGCGTGACTGGATACACAACACTTTACAAAAACATTGTTTAATTTTCTTCCCAACTCATGGTGCTGTTTGACGTTGGTATATCTCACCTTGAGCAAATGTTACAAAATGTGACAAAGTCCAAAGGGTGGTTAACAATTTTGCGAGATCTGCTGAAGGCATTCTCCAAGATCTACTTGAGTAGAAATGCTAAAATTGTAGCTGGATTTATAGGCGCTCCTTTTGAAGCTTGATGGGAGGAGATGCTTCCCATTTGTCATATTAGCCAATTCTTTATAGTTTATCCTGTGATGTCATACAGTCTAAGGTTCATTTCATACGGAAAAAAACAAAAAAAAAAAAACAACAAAAAAACCCTAACTTGATGAAGTGAGCGCCTCAGCTGGTGTTGAGCAAGCACGTGAAACAAAGATATGCATTGACTATCTGATTTCCCTATACCCTAAACTCTTGACTGACAGGCAAGAGAGAGGGCGTCCAGTTTCCTCCTTTCCAGTTAAACAGCGAATGACTGATTACAGATAAATTTTGTGTTGAGCAAGCACAATTGAAAATGTGAGCGGACCAAATGTTGAGATAGTGCAACATGAGAACGATAAGACGGTGCATGTGAGATTGAGCACTGCCAGATGCTCGATCTCACATGCATCAGACGTCCTGCTAACCTGCGAAGGTGACTTTCATCCAGACAGATGAAATTGTCATATTATCTTTGGTCATGACAGTAAAATCTTCACGAGTTCATACAAAATATTAATAAAACAATGGAGCATGAAATAATTTCTGCAGTTTTATAAAGAGCTGCAGTTGGAGCAGTGCGAAGCAATTCCTTATTTTCTTTAATTTTTGCCTTCAAGTTGGGAGATTTTTTCCAGAATTATTGTTATAATTTGGATATTGTTTGCCCTTTTAACTGATCATTTTTTCCCTGCAGTTGTTTTGTTGTTTGTCTTAACTCTGACCTATGAATCATCCAGTCTCTTGAATCAGTAGGCAGCTTTAATCTTAAAAATAAGGCAGCCATTTCTATTCAGCCCCATTTTCAGTCTGAATGGCTGCCTTCAGAAGTCACGTATTTATTAAATACAGTTGACCGGAGTTTAATTCAGGCGCCGAGTCTCTCTGAGGGCCTTAGAGGTTTACTAGAGAACAGGTCGGGGATATTAAGACGAGAACTTTAAATCAAAGTTAAGTTATAAGACAATTCCCATGTACACGTGGAATAAAGTCCTCTGGTGAAACTGGTGTAACATTGAACTTTTTTTGCCCTACGTAACACCACGTAACGGAAAACTCACATTGCACGTCACCCTGACCACACCATGCCCATAGTGAAACTTGGTGGTTACATCAGTATGCTGTCAGGATGATTTGATGGGACTACACACAAGGCAATCATGGGAGAAAACCTGTTGGAGGATTTCAGCTCCAGTAATAACCACAAACATAAGCCAGAGCATATTCGTGTTGGTTCATTTCCGTCCAATTTAGCTGAGTTTGAGGTATTTTTGCAAAGAAGAAGAAGACGGGGGGGGGGGGAAAAAAAAAAAAAAAAAACCGCTTTTTCTAAAAAAAAAATGGCAGCCCCGCAAAAAGGGGGGTTTGCCCCCCCTTTACCCAGGGGGG
>NW_015113763.1:156173-175515 GCF_001443285.1 Poecilia latipinna
CTCTCCTTATGCATTGCTAATGGCATGCCCCAATGATCAACATTAAGACAAACGGTTTCAAAATCCCTCATGGAAGGTTTCAGTTGATCTGTTTTGGAGAAACTCTCTCTAGTTCTTCGAGGAGAAAGTAACTTTTTCTCGTTGATGAGGCAAACAGATCACCATAATTATGTGGCCAGCTTCATAGAGAGTATAACTGAAAGGGGGCTGACTTCCTTAAGTGGCTTCCTTTCTTTTAGATGTGTTGCTTTTATGTTATTCTGTGACTCATTTAGCATTTTTTGGTGGTTAAAACCCTCGTAGTAACAGCGACACTGTCATGAAATGACGCCCGATAGGTTCACGCCAGGTGGGTGTCATCTGTACTTACTTTTCGTTTTCATGAGTAAAACAAACAGTAAGTAAACCAGTTTCTCTCTGGTCTTCTGGGATGCGTCGTGGCACTAAAATCGTCCTCCGACGTCCAGGTTATTTGGTCGGGGCCACAGTACGCAGAGCGCAACGAACTAGTCCGAAGAAGTGAAATTAGTGCTGGGAACCAAATGATGAACCTTACCCGGGTGATGACCGTGCAGCACGTGGCCCCTGATGTGAGCAGGTGGTTCCTGACAGAGAGGCATCATGGGAATTTCCTCACAAACTGTGAATGTCTGGAAAGAACAAACAGCAACGAGTCAAACACAACTCCCCCGGCGTTCTCTCCGAATAGCAAAATTCCTCCGTGATTTTTCAATACAGGCAAATTATCTTTGGCCTTTGTCGCAAATGTTTGGTAACTACACCAGAGAGATGCTTATCGCCATTTCACTGTTGTTTCTTTTGACCTTTCTGAGTGTGTGTGTGTGTGAGTGAGTGGTTTTAAGATCAGTTTTCATCCACCTACAGTGCTGCAACTGTATGTGCTGTACTGTTATGTGAACAGAGGATAAAGATCATGAGAGAGAGCACAAACCTGTGTGGTTGGGCTGCTACAGTGATGACTACGTTCTTCTGTAAGGAGAAAAGCAGATGATATCTGTTAGTTTCCTGCATATATCTCGACATATTTATAATAAAAAAAATGTGTTTAAAAACAAGAAATAATGCTACCAGTGTCTGTAATCTCACTCTTCTTTTTTTATTGGTTAGTATTTTTAAGTATTTGTTCAGAATTATGAAATGATGCATTAGTGCTTACAAAACAGTCAAGCTAAATGGAAGGGCGTGAATGTTTTGGCATTTCCAATGCAACTATGACATGCTTAGATTATCAAAGGGCACGTTTCATCACATTTTAGCCACAGATAAGTCACAAATTTTTGCAGCACATGCATTCAAAGTTGCTCTAGTTTTTATTTTATTTCTCTTAAAGAAGGCAGTTCATTTGAAAATGCACTTCAGCGTCGAAGTGCGGTGTTGTTTGAGATGACGTCTAACTGGATGTAAGGATTTCAAATTCTGGGCAGATTCAACTCAAAGAGACTTTTAATGTTTAATGTTGTGAGACAAGCAAATGCAGACGGGCCTTCAGGGTTTGAGTGGGACAGCAGACATTGTTCTTGGACGAACGTTTTGACGCTTCACCCTCACAAGTAAAACACAGACTGTTTATGTGTAAAAATGTGAGACCACAAACCTCTGGATGAGGTGCCAGGGTTCTCCTAATTCCCTCCTCCTTGATGAATAAATTACCGTATCGATATTTGCTTTCTGAACTCTCACCGAAACTGGAGACTATGCTTTCACTCTTTTTTAGAGGTGCTCACTATGTTATCAACTGATGTTGGAGTTTTGTGCGCTTAGTCAAACCGTCACACTTAGAAAACCTCTGACATGTTCCTATCTGCCTTGTTTTCTTCTACTTCTTTTTCACACTTTTTAAAAAAAATCCTAGGTTTTCTAATTGTGAGATCCAAGCCCAAATAAAAAAGGAAGAACTTTATAGCTCATCAAAGCAATGTTAGAATCAAGTTGTCGTACAATGTCGGGGGGTAAACAGTGAAATTATCATGGTATTGCTGCGTTCGATTCAATTTGTTGAGTTGCAATCGCCGTGTGGTTACCGTCCAATTTTGGTTCCTGAGGAAGTGCTTGCAGGTATTTTTGTTTGTTCAAGCAGGGAAGAACAGCTTCCTTTCTGTGCAGGCTCCTGCAGAAGAGCAGCAGGAACCAAAAGAGCAACAGAGATGTAACAGCCCCCAAAGCAGAAAGCCAGAAGAGGTTATCTGTTGGAAAAAGAGCAAAGCCAAACAAAACACTGGCATGAGTTCTTTAATCCCAGCCACAATCCCAGAACATACAGGCAAAAAGTTCAGGCTATATCGATCTCATCAAAACTACGGCCACAGAGTTAGCTAATGCTACAAATTACACTCAGATATAATGGAATTTATGGTTGAAATACATCGTTGTAACTAACATTGATTTGGCACTTTCTCGATAGTTGGACTTGATGTTTTTAGTGTGGTGGAAAGAGTCGGTCTTCTTGACAGTGAAGTTGGGCTGGCAGTCGACGCGGTAGTCAAAGGTTTAGCTAGGAAAAGAGAGGCACAGAATTTCAATCACAGTGCAAAAAGAAAAAGGTGCAGTGCCATAAAAATACAGCACATGTTCCTGAACCTCACCTGAACACGCAGAAGAACTTCCTTTCCAATAGGTAAAAAAAACCCTAATGGTTTTTAGTTGTACATTAAAACAATTTCTGAAGATATGCATAAAATAATAGATGTTTCTGGAGTGTTCACCTACTTTCTGTAGTCGTTGTTTGAACTTCAGATGGAGCTAAGATGGGAAGAGTTTGCTTGGATCCTGGATGCTTCGTAGAGTGCGGGCTACAATAGAAATAAAATTAGTCTTTGTTGCTTTATTCCACAGAGGAGGAAATTCAGGTTTAACAGCAGTATCAAATAGGTTCCTATATATATGGAAACCTATGTGCATATGCATAGATATACATATTTAATATATAATTGCATATATACTTTGTAATTATTCAAATGGAGCCAATAATTGATCCAGTTACATTCAAATTAAAGTTATTGTGCGCAGTAATTTCTTTTGTTTACAGGACTTTCTCATTATGTGTTCAGTAAGAATGGTCAAGAGTCAAAAGCAGCACATATACTCAACCAGATATATTAAATACATCCAGAAGCTAATGAGGTTTGAACAGAGTAAAGCAAGTGGATCTCTCCCAGCATTAATTAAATACTAGTATTCAGTTCCGTCTTCGACTTTGCATCGTTTCCCACTAAGGAAAGTAACAAAAACATATAGAATAAGGTGAGTTGGCCACCGAATTTGACCCAGCTCAAACGTTTGAAGCCTAGTGTCAGCAACAGGAAACTTTTTTGACGTAACCATAAAAGTGCCTGTGCAAAGGCACGATGCTGTCATGTTTGACATTTTATTTCTAAAGCTATCAACCCATTCTGTTGAAGCACAGAGTTAGAGCAGTTCTCTTGAGTGTGAATCCTTATCAATCTTATCAAAGCTTCCTGCATACCGAGACATTTGCAGTAAACGGTGTACAACCCAGGCACCGCAGGGCCCCAACTAAACCACAGAAACTGGTTGTCCTCAAAGAGATGAGCCATATATATACATATATATGATATATGTCTACTTACTAAGTATATAATTTGACTTCAGTCATCACAAACGGTTTTCATGAGTTATTTACCTGTTGTATAATTGTATTGATTTATTCATTTTCATAAACATTTCTAAAAAAAAAAAACACTATTTAGAATGGTAACATTTTTATTTTTTATTTATTTATTTATTTATTCATATTTAAGCATTGCCAACTTTGCTTATTTTTTTAGGGCTGTCATGACCAAGCAATTGCATTACATTTAAAGAAACTGAATGTCTTTATGTTCTCCTATTTTCAGATTGGCAAAAGGCTGTTAACAAGCAAATAACTGGACAACTGAGATAATTTTCACCATGCCTGAGTGTCCTTAAATGCAGCATCTCTTACCTTTGGATGGACTGACACATATCATAATAATCTTCACTGATGTTGATGGGATCTGGAAAACATGTGATTAGATTTTTTTTTTTCTGATTTGCTTCTCTGTTTTTTTTGTTTTGTTTTGTTTTGTTTTTTTTGAAGAGTTGATTTTAATAAAATGGGAGGACATTTGGTCTGACTTGACTCACTGGTTTCAGAGCAACTCCGGCAGCCGCCATGTTTTGAATAGTGTCCAGTAGGGCATTTACACACCGTATTGCGGTTAGCTGTGCATGGTTTCTTTTCTCCCCTCCGATCTGAAAAAATAGACAGGTTATTTTTGATATAGCAGACATTAAATGCTCTTTTTTGAAAATACTGTCCATCTGATTCATTTAAAATATTCTCACATTTCATATGTTTTCCTAATGTCTCATAAAATGACTGAAGATACTTACTACAAGAATCGCACCGATTACAGGACGAAAGAGTGTTGTTTATCTCTGTAAATGTGCCCTCCTTGCACAGCTTGCAGGAATTATCTTTAGAATCTTTATAATATCCTGAGAACACAACAAAAGAAGCAGAAGCTGAACTTGTACAGATTGGTAACTTGTGTACAGAATCCCAGACTTGGATTTTGCAGTAACAACCTACCAGCTTGGCACTGTGAGTCTTGCCCTGTCGCCTCAATGAGACTCAGTCTGGTGGACATGAAGGCAAGTATCAGTGAAACAGCCTGAAACAAAATTGAAAATGAGATTTCAGGGTTGATTTTTCTCATAAGCAACGTAAACTCAAATTCTGTTGATCTACTACATCACTGAGCCTCAGGAATTTAGGAAGATCACGCACCAGGATTTTACGATGACCAAGAAATCCAAATAAACACATTAAAACGCATTTTTTATGTTTTCACTTATATTTGACGACTGGTCTCTGGCGATGACCTCGACTCATTTCCATCACCATTAGACTGTCTACCAGCTTCAGGACTCTGACTCGGCCGCTCCAAAATGTTTATATTGCTTCCAGTCAGGAGAAACATGTTAAAGATTTAAACAAAAACAAAACAAATGACTAGGTTTAATTATGTTTTTTAACTGTGACTGAGATTTTTATATCAAGATGCCCATCACTGTGAGGCACTTTTATCACAGTAGGTTTGTGTAATCTCTGGAGGTGGTGTAAAAGCCACCAAGTCCTCAGACATCTTGCTGCAGATAGTCCCAGTCAACAAGTCCCATAGAAACAAGACATGTGGCTCTATAGTTCAGGGCCACTGTATCCCAGAAGAGTTAAAAAGACGTAAGAATTATCTTAAGGCAGTTTTTGGGCCGACATGAAAAAGACTTCACAAAGAGGCGAGCAGCTGAGCCTGTGGGCAGCAAGTTGAATCAGTACTCGTGGGTTGTGATTATTAAAGATGTTAATGATTTACTGAAACATCAACAGAACTCCCCAGTCAGTTTCTGGAAGCATTTCAAAACAAAGAGTCGTCACTGCATACATTAAAACACTCCTCTTTGGGCTGCGACAACCTAATTAGCCTCTACTGGTACCTAGACGCACAGTTGAACCAGCATCTTGTTTGACTTCATGCTTCCTAGGAAACAATTGCGTAGTAAATGACTTGGGTGAGGATGTGACTCTCACGGTGTGAAAACCTCAAGTAAATACAGCAGTTCACGCTTTCTTATCTAAACTTAGTTTTTTAGGTGCTTGTTGCACAGAAAACTAAATTATATCTTCTCTGGGACGTTGTGTGGTGCAGGGGTAAAGCACAACCCACGTCTGGAGGCCGTAGTGCTTGGCACGGACGTCACAGGTTCGAGTCCTAGTCTGATGACCTTTGTCGCACGTCTTCCCCCTCTCTTTATTAACCTCCTTCCTGTAAATTCACTATCAAATAAAGGCCAGCAGAGCTAAAAAAAAAACCTTTGAATATACATGTCTTCTCTCAATAGAGAAAGTGTGGGAGTCTGTGAGCTTCATAAAAGTTCATATCAGCTGGATAATTAGTCGTGCTGTCTGCACTGGTAGCCAGCCTGCATTCAGCTGATTATAGCTTACCAGATTCTATTTATATAAAATTGTTCTATGAAGACCCATAGTGTTTTTGTGCTTTGGTAAAAAAAAAGAAATAAAAATAAAGAACAAAAACTTTTAAGAGAATGAATGCATTGTTTTTTTTATTCATGGACTTGGAGAAAAACAAAAAGGACATCTGTAGCTTGACTGTAAAATGACAAAAAATTTTGTCTTTCCTATTTGTGCTGTTCTGTTTTGTAAATTCAGCCCAGGTATTGCTTAAACCAATACCTATAAAATCTATTAAATATATTTGTATTGCTTTTATATCGAAAACCAGTACTTAGTTCAATTGCAGTTGTGGTTCCAGACCCACAGGTCCCAAGAAAAACTTAACTTCAGGGTAAGTGATCAATCATTAGACTACTCCCATCACATTCTTGAACATATTTTTGGGAGATACCTCATTCATTTATCATCTCAAACTAAATTCTTGGTTAAACGAAAACAATGTAACATCTACATCTGTCAATGACGTAAACAGTTTTGGGCTGAATGCCATCAAGAACCAAACTGGAGAACCTAAAGGGCCAAATGTTGCTCCCGAGACGCACATTTCAGATCACTGCCCTCAAAGTACATCTCACACTTCTTAACGAGTCAGCTCTCCAATGGATCAATCAGCAAAGCGTTAACTTCAGAGGATCTTCTAAAATCCAGTTGATCATAACAGGACATATTTATCCAAAAACCTGACAAAAAGGACAGTTAATATAAAAGCGAAAACTAGCTAACCGATAAATAGGTCAGGACTGTTTGAGTTATAACTCTGTAACTGGTTTAGTTGGGCTGTACAAATCTCCACTACTGTGATTTTTTTTTTTCCCGGTGAAAAAGTGAAAAGATGGTAACCACTGACCTAGATTCTATAGGCGAAATTCAACACGTAGCCCAACTACATTCAGTCTAACAAGTCAGATTGAACCACACCGTCTTGAAATCAAAATGAAGTGCTGAGCTTTTCACACTTTCTTGAATCACAACTCAAAACCAAGTCGTGTATTTCATTGCTATCTTGTGATTCATCATCGTTCAAGAACACATTTCTTAAAACTCTGGAAAAAGATAACCAAGTGCAAAAATGAAATAAAATCATCCCTCTTATCAAACCAGCACACGATCCATAAATAATTCAAAGTCTGGATTACTTACCCACACAATGTCCATATCAGGAGCCCAGAGTGCAAGAAAGTTAGCTCTGTTTTTAAATGAAAAATGATAAATAAATTAAAAAGTGAGGGTTATCTAGTCGTCTCTGTGTGCTGTTGGTCTCAGCGAGTCAACTAACAGGATGAGGCATTCTGACTGTAACTCATCAGATTTCCTGAATCTGACTCCAACAGGCTGCTAAAGCCGGACTGTTGAGTGTTCTTGCATATTTGTGCGTAAGGGCTGTCACTTCTTTGGAGAGAAGTGTTGTGAAAAAAACAGGAAACGTAATGAGATCACACACCTCCTCTTCCCCTCCACTGACACACACACACGTTCGTGCGCACACACAACAGCGTTCAGAGCAACACACCAGTTCCTCCAACCAGTGGCTTCGCACAGTTCCAGCGAATCTTTAATTGCTGACATGTGTAGGAATAATGTGTGAAAGATACAAAGTGGTTAGTCTAGCAGATGTTGGTTGAAGTACAAAGGGAGGAATGACACACACTGTAGAACTTTAGCAACTTTGATGTAAATCTGTTAGTTGGACTCAAACCAAGAAGAGGAAAAGTATTTTTAAAGAGGGCTCATTGTGAGAATCAAAAGAAGTTCGTTTAAAATTAAGATTCCTTATAGAGGCGCAAATGCAAACAGAAAAATCTTACCTCAGTTTCAGTACACTTTAATGCAGATTACATTAAAGTGATAATTCTTGGTGAATTTTCTCCCATTTTTGTCAAGTTAAAACCAGAACCTTTAGTTAATTTTGGGGGGATTTTACATGATCAACCATTACAAAAGAATGCATAGTTTAAGTTTTTGTTTGTTTTTTTCAAATGTTTTTGCAAACTAAAAGCTTACCTTTTAAATCCAGATCAATTTTCTAGCATTATCTCAGGTTCTCAGTTGTCTGGACTTTGACTGGGCCATTTTAGCGCATGAATGTACTTTGATTTATGTAATTCCATTGAAGCTCCGTTTGTATGTTTAACGTTGTCCTGCTCAAATATTACCCCCAGCCCCAGTTTTTCAAAGCTTTTGCAGCTTCTGGGAGGATTTCTTCCAGGACAACACTGTATTCATCTCCATCCATCTTCCTATCAAAACTGACCAGAGTCCCTGTCGCTGCAGAAGAAAATCATCCCCACAGCACTCATGATGACATGAGCTGTAAGTGTTAATTTTCTGGCATGCATAAGTCATAAAGTTCTCTTTTGGTCTCACCAGAAAACCCTCCTCTACCAGTTTGCTGTATGTCTGACATGGCTTGTGAAAAACCTTTTTCGTAATTCCAAAGAAGGAGGGCAGATTTGTGTGTTGAAACAAACTTATCCTGATGACAAATTCTCCCAACTGAGCTCTGGATCTCTGCAGCTCCTCCAGAGTTACCACAAGCCTCTTGGCTGCATGCTTTCGTTAAGCGGACTGTTGTGTGTTGGTGGAGTTTTGCAGTTTTTCATGCTCCTTTCATTTCCAGATTAGGGATTAAACAACTTTAGATGTTCTCTGAGAAAACCTCACAGAACCACTTGATTTTTGTAAAATTTAATTACAAATGATGGGACTCCATTTACCAACTGTTTACTGCTGAAGGCAGTTTTGAATGGATTTTAATACATGGGAATCAGAGTAATGGGGTTTGAAAATAAGTACAATTTGCAAACCGTGTATCATCACCGTTCGTCCTCAAAATTAAATTGGGTCATCTTATCACAACAAATAAAAAGTTTGCATTTCT
This sequence comes from Poecilia latipinna, assembly GCF_001443285.1. NCBI lineage: Eukaryota > Metazoa > Chordata > Actinopteri > Cyprinodontiformes > Poeciliidae > Poecilia > Poecilia latipinna. Next base: position 165,092 of record NW_015113763.1, read on the forward strand.
AACAAGCCAAAATGTGTAAAACCGCACTATATAATTAAAAATGAAATCACAAATTAGCACAAATCCATTCCAGGGGCTGCAAATGGCCCCTAGTAGGACATCTCTGTTCAAACTGTTTATCTTCCACATGCAGCATGACCTAGATACTCCTCTAAATTTCAGATGTAATTTCCCCCACCCCCAATGTTTTCTTGTTTTATTTTTTTTATTTATTCTTAAAACACGAATGAAACCTAGCACCACTTTGCATTTACAGCTGTAATATTGCGTTTTTTTTTTGTTTTTTTTTTTGTAAATTTTATTTATTTATTTTTTTCCTAAATTGTATTTAAGAAGCACAGTAAAATCTCTATAGTGATATTTTCACTGGCTTATTTTGAAGTTCCATTCAGTTCCACCACTCTCTGCTAGCCTGTCCTGTCCTCTATTCACAAGGCATTGTGCAAATTCACTTGCTAATAATGTGAAACCCGTATTTTATTGCAGCATAATTTAGCACGCCATACATTTTGTTGTAATGGAGTGCTCCATGTTGTAGCGTCCGGGGATATTGTTGCGGTGCGTATGTGGTGGATAAATACGCCTTAAAATATCGCTACGCTTTTCACCTGGCAAGCACTGCACAGCAAACATGAACAAGGTGAGCTGTGAGGTTAAAAAAAAAAACAACAAAAAAACCAAACAAAAAAAACATCCAAAGCAACATTAGCAGATTTCCTTTCTGTAGCCGCTGTATGTGAGCCTTGCAGAAGCACCCAGAAGTGAACAAAGCGACCCGGAAGCGGTGGTCCGACTGGAGGCAGACAGAACATCAACCTTTTATATTATAGCTGTTCTCGCAAGACAATATCTGCAGCCAGGACACAAGGTAATTTGTGCATGTCTTATTTCGGTGTGTGTGCGTGTTTTGCCCTGCTAAAGCGTTTGCTCTGTTGGAGGATCGCGTCCCGGACGCGTTACAATTGTGCACAAAATGTGATTTCCCTCTTTTGATTCGCCCAAAAGTTACAGAATGTGGGGGGGAAAGAAAAGTGAAATTTTCTTAACACGGCTAAGCGTTTTCTCGGGATGTGAAAGGGCTTGTTTGCTTTTAGTATTCGCACCTTAGCGGCATCAATGTGCTCTTTGAATCGGCGTGATGAGTCCAGCTTGTCCGTTTCCGTGCTGTTTTTTTTTTTTTTTTTTTTTTTTCTTCTTCGCAGGGCATGGTTGTTGTAGGAAGTGTCAGTTTTTTTAAGAGGTGAGGAGGCCGGGCTATTCAAACCTGCAATTCGCCGTAAACAATCATTCACGCCGTTGACGTGATAAACACACCTTTGTGTGTTGCTCCTATTTTTGAAGGAAAAAAAAAAATCCGCAGCACCTTATTATGGTACACGCTCCTAAAAAAAAAAAAATTGGGGTCTGCAGAATATGGCGTCCCGCCTTATAAAAATAAGGCTGCCATTTTTGTTTCTCTTTTGTCTGGAAATGTTTTAAGAAAACTGTCTGAGAATGTCTGGGGCAGGAGCGGGAGGGTTCCGGGGGTGAACAGTCCTCCTCCGTCGGCCCGAGTCCGGAGCTGCTCCCCGGGCGGGCAGGACGACATGTCCGAAAAGTCCAAGAAGGCAAAGTTTAGTTTGGTTCGGCCGAGCTTTTAAAGCGACGGACGCGTAGTTCCCACAAATTCAGACAAAAGGAGCCGAGGACAGCTGCAAGCTACACGGCTACGGCTCTCCGTGTCTTTTTATAAGTGTCCACACATTCTCAGCTGACATTTAGACGCTGGAGCTGGGCAAATATAAATGTGTCGGCGTGGTTTTAAAAAGGCAGTTTTGTCTGCAGGCCCAAACTCACACTCAGACGTGCCTGTGTTTGCTACACAGTTGTACCGCTTTATTGCTGGATTGCTGATGGTGCTTAAATATGACTTTATTTTGTACCCAGAATGTTGGTGCTTAAATCGTACTACTTATTAAAAAAAAAAACAAGTAACTTGCATTGTTTTCATACCCATCATCTGCTTTTTCCTCCCGGCCATATGACCTCATGGGGATATTACTGACATGACCTGTGATGAAGATGTGAGATGTTGCTAATTAATCGCTTAATCTATTTACACCACTTTGCAAAATAAATACACACACACACACACACACACACAAACACATATATATATATTCACACACCTTGAATATTTTCACGTTTCGTCATAACTAAGTGTAAATGTATATTCTGTGTGATATTCTGTGTGATAGAACAACACAGAGTGGGAAAGTGAAACGGAAAATCACATGGACAGCACCTGAACATTGGGCTTAAACTCTTGCCTCAGTGGAACTGAGTTAGGGACTTTGACTAGGCCAGTTCAACACATGGATGCATTTTGTTTAAACTATGGATGTCCCACTACAGTCCTCAGTGGCTGGTGTCCCGTATGTTTTAGATGTTTCCCCTCGTCAATAAAGCCGAATTAGCTCCTCAGGAGGAACTAGCTTCTAGCTTCTTGGCTAAAGTGATGTACTGTGTTATTTTTCTAACATGCATTGTATTTTGCATGGAAACTAAAATGTCTAAATGGCCTCATGGTACTGTTTGTTTGTTTACTTTATCTAACAGAATCTCCATGGTAGCACTGCACTTATACTGTGATTAAATTCATCTTAGCTAAACTTTTTCTCATGAATTAAATTAAAGCAACAGCTGCCGTTAGATTTTAATCTGGGGCATAAAAGTAACAGGGGCCGAATTGATATGCACTCTTAAATTTTCAGATTTGATTTTGCTGAACAATTATGAACACCGTCATCTTCCTTCTTCTTAACGATTATGTATTGTGTCAGTCTGTCTTATGAAATCTCAGTTAAATATGTCGATGTATGTATGCGGTTGTAATGTGACAAAGTGTGAAAAGCTTCAAGTTGTGTATTACATGGCACTGTATTCTCTTCACAAATAATAATGTGCAAGAGATTTGAGTCATGCCTTTTCTTTTCCGTTCCGTTAAATGAACTTCTCTGTGATTTTTAAAATGGATCTTTTTCATCAGGCTTTCTGAAGCTCTTCTTGACCGTTTTCAGAAGAATGTTTTCTGTTGCCCTGGATGACTAATGAGTCATCCAGGGCATGAAGGGGCTCCTGTGAACCAGCATTGACTCTAAACAGGAAACTTAAATGTGAACCTGTTGCAAGTGTAATTTTTTAAACTTTTTTTTTTTTTTTTTTTTTTTTTTTTTTTTGCAGCCTGCAACTCAATGTATATTAAATAAAAATCGCAACAGCATGCACATCAAACCTAGCACCGAAATGAACCGCATAATGGAATTTCTTTTATTTGGAACAGAAAGCAAGTATTATCCCTGCTGCTTCTAACTTTTATTGTTATTTTGATGTAGAAACTAAAGCTAAAATCGAGGAATAAAATACTCTAAATGTAATTGTCATTTTCAAGTAAAGGTTTCGACTGTCCAGGTGGTTTTTTGGCAATCTGTATTTTGTTGGGATACACCGAGAATCTGACGGGCTGATTTAAATCGGCTAAATAGTTGGACTGTCGGCTAGCCTGCAGTCAACATGCTGTTCGTAGTTTGCTAACTACGTCCAATTTTGCAATACTTTTAGTGAATCAAAAGTGTAGTTTCTAGACTCTATTTATATCTGAAGTCAGAACTTAGTTCTGGGAATATTAAGCTAAACCACGTAATAGTTGCCGTTTCAGAAACCAAAGGGGTTTTACTAGTTATTGAAGTCAGTGACCAGGCTAATTACTTTTAGCAAGTGCAAGCTAAAAGTCTAGTCAGACACTAAAGGAGCACGCTCACTAAGGTTGCACATTTATTTAAGAATGTGATAGATTTAAATGCACAAAAACTGCCGGAATTGCAAATAAACAATTTATTTCAGCACCGATCTCCATGCTGGCAACATGACAGCCATGATGGATTTTTGGGCCATGTTTGGAAAGGAAGGAAGCTTCCCCTTTATCTTTTACCTCATGGAGCCTGAACATTTTTACTTTAAACATGCAGTGGGAAAAGTTATTTAAATTGATATCTATTTAAATAATATGACGATACATAGCAAATACAAAAAGTCCAGCTGCTGTGAGATAGTTTTCCTTGTAAAGAGCTAGAGAACCACTTTTCTGGGTTTAGTTCATGCTATGAAAAACACCAGCGATAACAGTTTGACTCATAAAATTGTTTTTTTTAGCAACAACTAGGTGATTTCCAAAGAGCCGCCTGTTTGCATGATTAATTATCAATTCTCAGGTTCTGTGACTTCTGCATTTTGCTGGATTTTCTCCTTTATAAAGACATAATTTGTTCCCCATGTCCTCCTTTTCAAGCACACGGCTCTATGTGCTGCCGTGGCCCTTTGCAAGCACTGGACTGAAAGGGAGAGAAAAGAAAGACATTAAGAAGTGCAACAAAAATACAAAGTATAAAGAAGTGAGCGTAATGAAGGCGACTTAAAACTTCTGTATACCTTCTGAAGATATTAGTGTTTATCAAAAGGGGAAATATGTGGGGTGACAATGATCTCTCCTGTGACATATTTCGCAATCAAACGACTGAATCTTTGGAGACGTTCCTTGACTCAGCTCTGCTGCTACGCATGCACCATGCATGATCTGCAACATGGACTGCAAACTTTGCTGCAAAAGTATGATTAAATGTCAAAGGTGTCCGACTTAAAATACACATAAACCTTTTTTATTTTTTATAACTGAAGTTAAATCAGACCAACTTCTCCTGCTTTAGGTCAGTTACAATCACCAGACTTATTTATATTTTCTCAATGCCGCAATAATGAGAGAATATGTCAGAGATTACAAAATCAGATGTTTACCTGCAAAATCATAACCGTCTCGTGAAATAATGAAGGAATGCCCAAATGACTTCATTTCCCTTTTGGATCAATAAAGTTTCTTTGAATTGAATTTGAATTTGAATTGAATACTCTTTCAAAGATTCTGATAGGTTTATGAGACATACCTGTGGATGCCTTCTTTGTTTGATAGGATGGGAAAGTAAGAAAAAAAATCAGCCAAGATATCAGGAAGAGAATTATGGATTATGCCCAACCATCGTAAGAGACAATGTCCATGTCCCAAAACTTAATATATTTTTTGGTCCAAAATGTGCAGCTGGTGGGACAATCCACAGTGAAACATGTCTTGTACCGACGTAGAAGGAGCCTTTACTTCAAAAGTAACACGGAAAGCCAGATTACAATTTACAAATGCACAAAAGATCATTTAGTTTCATCAGGCCACATGTCTCGTGGTCTGATGGAACTTAAGTGAAACTGTTTGGCTGTAATCACCATCGTTACATTTGGAGGAAGAACGGGGATGTCTGTAACATCCTTACTGTATGTGGGTGGCAGAATCATGATGTGGCGATGTTTTGTTGTTTTAGAAACTGATATATTTAATTAAATAGGTCATGACCAAAAAAAAAAAAAAAACATTATGTAGAAATAATGAAGCAACATCTACAGACATGAGCCAGGAAGTTAAAGCTTGTGGTGCAGATTGGTCTTCCAGATGGACAATAACCCTGATCATGCAGCCAGAGTGACCTAAGGACTCTGGCTTTGTGTGGTGCAGCCATCACAATGGGTTCTATTTAAAAGTGATTTGTTGGTAGTACAGATGTGCCAGTAATCACATCTGGGTGTAGCAGCATGTGGCATTTTACTAAGCTTTTTAAAAAGTAGTGGTTTATCAAAACGGATGGAATGGGTAAGGGGGTAAATGTAGGGCTGTGATTCCCATTACATTATCTTGTAATAATTGCATTTTTCTTCAGTACATTACAAGCAAGTGATGTCGTTCAGCATAGACATGCATGCTTTTGGCTGGTGAGGTAGTTTTTGCGTGTTTGGAGTTCAGCTTCAGACCCCTCTGCCCGCATGTTGTGTTTTTGTGATCATCCTGGTGATTCAGCGGCTCGCCGAGTACCACTTCTGACCATGGCTGTGTGTCACTTGTTTCAGGATGGCAGAGCCTCGATTTAACAACCCCTATTTTTGGCCACCGCCTCCCTCCATGCCAGGCCAGGTAAGTCCACCCACAACACGTCACAACGGCAGCTTTCCCAGCCTGATTGCCGTATTTGTGTCCGTGTGTGAATGTCATTTCCAGCCTTCACCGAAAAGCTGATCCCCGGGTTGTGAAACTCTCACAGGTCACTGAAGTATCTGTAGTCGAAATGAAGCTCTTTAGTTCACGCTTGTATTTATTTATTTTTTTTTCTGCGGGGGGGCCCACGAACGGCATTCACACACGGTGGCCGTTTTCTGTTGAGCATGACCCGTTAACCCTTTCAGCTGGATAACCTGGTCCTCATTAACAAGATCAAGGAGCAGCTGATGGCGGAGAAGATTAGACCGCTGCACCTGCCGCCTACCTCCAACGCGTCCCAGCAGCCGCTGCTGGTGCCCACCTCGTCGCCGGACGGCGGCGCTCCGCACGGCATGCCGGTCCCAAAGCCTCAGTCGCAGCAGGTGCCGGCCCACCACTCGCAGCCGCAGGGCTCCGGGCAGTCAGACATCGCTCTGCACGCTCGTCCCGCCTCCGGCTCTGGGCCAGGTAGTTTTCACTTTTGTTGTTCTGCTTGTCTGAAGTGTAAATAATAATAAAAAAATAATAATTCATATATATATTCTGGTGCCTAGCAAACATACTGGTCATTTGTTGAGACATATAGTTCTAAAAACACTTCAGAAAAAGAAAAAAAAAACCTTTAAGTGTGGTTTGCATTTGTTGTCCATTAAATATATTATGTATAAGTACTGGGGTGTGAATACTTTCTTGAGGCGCTGCGCGGTCGCCGCGTTAGTAGTAGCACTTTTCAAGGGATCCAATTTTCTAGCTCTGGTTCTTTTTTATTATAGAACAAAACTAGCAGTTTTGCAGATTGAGAGTAAAAACTGGCCGTCTAATGCTGTTGCGCTATCTCTCAACTTTAAGATGGAAATCTGGATGACAAGTCATCGGTAAAGGCCAAAGGATTGTGGGAGGACTGGCACATGAGACAGCTCACCGAGCAATCGGGCCGGGTCAACCATCGTTCAGGTACGCCCCGTCCCGACGACAACGCGGCCCAGACGGGTTGTGAAGCGGCCTGATTTCAGCTCCGGTTCTCGCCCTCCCCCAGGCCTGGCTCCCTCATCTCGACCCGACAACCACAGCACCTCGGAGGCCCTGACCCCCACCACTCCGACCTCGAGCAGCCAGAACCGAATGGGCGGGGCTCCTTCTGTGAACATCATCTCCGGACTGGCGAGCGGTCCCGGCATAGACCACATGAAGGGCGGACTGGCCGGACTCCTGGGCCCCCCGCCCAAGGCACCTCGGGGGAGGAAGAAGATAAAAGCGGAAAACACAACCGGGCCTCTTCTGGTGGTGCCCTACCCCATCCTGGCGGACCAGGGCTGTGTCACTGTGGCACCTAAAGAGGGCAAAACCTACAGGTTAGACATCTAGAGTAACTACGCACCTCTTATTTACGGGCTTCTAAGCATTCTTTTGGTGGTTTACCGTTTTTTTTTCTTTCTGTCGTCAAGATGCAAAGTCTGCCCGCTCACCTTCTTAACCAAGTCAGAGATGCAGATTCATTCCAAGTCCCACACAGAGGCCAAGCCACACAAGTGTCCCCACTGCTCCAAGACATTCGCCAACGCCTCCTACCTTTCCCAGCACCTGCGCATCCACCTGGGGATCAAACCCTACCACTGCTCCTACTGCGAGAACTCGTTCCGCCAGCTGTCGCACCTGCAGCAGCACACCAGGTTCAGACCACCGTTTACACAAGCATCGGATGGCGATGGGCTGGACGGATCCAGCAGGCCTCATGTGTAGAAATGTCTTATTTGAGAGTAGCTACACAGGAAAGTAGGAGAAGGGGGGGGGGGGGGGAGAAAGGGGAAAAGGCCGGGAATCGAACCTGTGGCGTCCGGGTCGAGGAGGTTGTGCTTTACCCCTACGTCACCACAGCTCCTGTGAAGCTGATAAGTTTAACGCAGAAAAATCAGTCGCATCAAGTCTCGACTTTGCGCGCGAGACGGACCTCGGAATAGATCGAAGTTTTAGGAACATGTTCTTGTAGCTTTTGCAGGGTTTCTGTAAGTTTCTGTTAAAGTCAATACTTTCATGTTTAATACCTTTCTGATTTAAACGTAAGACCTGCATGAATTAAAAATACAACTTGAACTTATTACCGTGTAGGCTTACATGTTACTCTAGATACTGGACCCAGTTCAGCACTTAGAACCAGGACCAATCCTCTAGAGAGTCTAAATCGTCACATCGGCCATCGTCATGGGCCAGTAAATCGCCGAGATCCCTGGAAACGCGTTACTTCCTGAAGTACTTCCAAAACCAGGGTGCGTGTGGGTCAGAGTTTGCGTGAGGTGGGGCCGCGCATTCTCCCGTCCATTTTGTTTTCGTGGATCACAATCTTTTGCATTTAAAGTGACACAGGCCAGTTTCAGGTTCTTCTTTTTGCGCACACCACGGTTAGAAAGGAGAACCCAGAACGTTCCGAGTAATAACCTCAGGAATACCAGCGGGTGGATTTTGATTTTACTGCGGCTCAGTCTGTTTTTTTTTTTTTTTTTTTTTTTTTTATCACATTTATGTTTGTAACTCTTACACAAAATGAGACATGTGGGGTTCTAGAGAGGAAAATCTGGTGCAAATTGACTTTGACCTGTTTAGACACATTTTAATTTTCTGTTTAGGGGTCGTTTATCAACATACCACTTTTGCAGTGACTGATATTTGAAATATGGAAGCAGGGAAGCCACTAAAACAGGCCCGCATGGCTTTAGGTTTAGGAATCACTCTGATGGTTTAGCTGCTGTTGTTTTCATCTTTACAATGTTTTGTATTCAACTTGTTCCAGAATCCATACTGGCGACCGGCCTTACAAATGTGCTCATCCTGGATGTGAAAAAGCTTTTACTCAGCTGTCTAACCTTCAGGTGAGTCTTTAATTATCCTAACAGGTTCACACCTTGAACAGAGCGCAGAGCGCCAGGTCACCGTAGTATCACATGTTAGAGGTGTTGTTATTCTGAAGAAGCTAATTGTGCTAAAAGCAGGAGTCGCTAAAAGTGTTTAATTTGACCTGAACATGGTCCATCTCTGGATGATGAGGAAAAGATTAAACAGTGTTAAAAAAAAAAAAGAAAAAGTTTAAAAAGTTTCTTACTTCTTAACTCATTTGGAGAGATAAATATAAATTATAATGTCAGGAAAATGATTTGTTTGCCCAGTTTTAGAGTTTTGGTCCAACTCATTGATCATTTTGGAACCTGACCAGTCGCTGACTGCTCCGTCAGCTCTACTGGCATTCACATGTGAAACATTTCTAAATGAAGAACTGGTGTACAATCTAGAGTTCCTAAAAAGCATTCAGTCAAAAAGAAAAAAAAAATAGATAAAATAAAAAATAACGTTTGGACTTTTTTATGGCTGGTGTGGTTTTCCCCCGGGGCTCGCTCTCTCCGCGGTTGCGACAGCTGGCCGACAAATTGTAACGCGTTCATTCCCTCTGCACGCTTGTTCCCTTTGAAGTGGACTGCTTAGCAACCTTTCTCCTTGTCTCTCCTCCACCCTACAGTCTCACCAGAGGCAGCACAACAAAGACAAGCCGTACAAATGTCCCAACTGCTACCGTGCCTACTCGGACTCCGCATCGTTGCAGATCCACTTGTCGGCGCACGCCATCAAAAACGCTAAGGCCTACTGCTGCAGCATGTGTGGCCGGGCATACACCTCAGTGAGTAGAAAAAGAGAAGAGAGGAAAAAAAAAAACAGAGAGAGAGCCACAAGTCCTTTCTTTCCCCAGAATGCGTGTTTACAAAGACTGTTTATAGCTCAGTGCTGATAAGATTGTGACATTTGATGATGTTCTGCCTTCCTCTGACAAAAAGAAGTCACGTTTCCTGTTTGTGATCGTTAACAATTCGGCGTGCACTAACGTTTACTCAGACGAACGGGCAGGGAGGGAGGAAGTGGCATTTTGGAGCCCAGGGATCTTCCAAGTAATCATTTTCCCTTAGAATGAGAACAGGAACAAGGACTTTGCTACAATGGCAGGTCCAAAGATTTAAATGTCAGTTAAAGTGGTTGGGTTGTTGGTCAGTGTGAGTGTGTTTAAAAAAAAAAAAACACACACACAGGCAGCAGATAATCTGCTTTGGTGTAGATTCTGTTCAGAGTTTTGGATTCAAATAGCAGTTTTACACTTTATGATATCACTGAAGGCTAAATTACTGTTTCACACTAAAACAGATATGGAGCAGTGCCTCTGATAAAGGATAAACATGATAAGCTTGCAAAGAAATCTTTGTAAACATACACTGGGCGACCAAATGCCGCAGCAGACGGATGGAAAAACTCTCTACAGACCTGGTGTTTATTGGAGAGT
>NW_015113763.1:178741-185587 GCF_001443285.1 Poecilia latipinna
ATTTTTAGAGGCTTGATAAGCGGAAATAAATATTGGAGATGCGTGGTCATTACCACGATTACTCAGAGTCTGGTAAGATGTCGCCTTTATATTCACAGAACAACATAAGAGTAAATCTGTAAATAAGTACTGTCGCAGTTTTGACTGTTTGGGGCTGAATTTGAATATCAAATCTGATTGAATTTGAACAACATGTTGAAAATGTCCCTGCACAGCTGGAGTCAGCAGATGAAAGTCTATGATCACGTCTAACAGAAACGTTGCATCTTTTGGGTTTGCTTTGTGTTGCTCGCCCGCAGGTGGCGAGGAATGATTCGAATCCAACTCCAAAATAATAAACGTGTGTGTGTGTGTGTGTGTTTTCCAACCTTTTCCAGGAGACCTACCTTATGAAGCACATGTCCAAACACACGGTCGTGGAGCACCTAGTGAGCCACCAATCGCCGCAGAGGACCGAGTCCCCGAGCATCCCCATCCGGATCTCCCTCATCTGAGCTCGGCGGGCGTCCAGCAGCAGGATTTCTCGGTCTGGGTCGGGCCGGACGTCCGGAGGCCCTGCACCCCACGTTCACCTACATAAGGCTTACATTAGCGTTGTGACAGCTGACACAAGCATTCGGCGTTAAGATTCAGTAAACGGACTGCCTCCATCCGTCTCCACCTGGGCTGTCTGGCAGTAAAAAAAACAACAACAAAAAACAAACAAAATTATATATATATATAAACAAATCAAATCAAATAAGAGCACAGCGTTGTTTCGTGAATGTAACAGTACAGCTTGACGTTGATCCGGCGGTCCGAGCGGCAAAGAATGTCTTGCGTCAGATTCAGTAAGCACTTTGGTAAGCATCATGTAAACCGTTGGATGCATCGGCCTGTTAAATATATTTTAGATACTTTTTTTTTTTTTTTAACCCCCTTCAGTTTAGATTATTTTGTCCCCCACCCCCATACCCTTTTCCATAAAATGGGTTTTCAAAACTTGGCCTTTTTAAAGTATTGAGAGAGGATGTATGTGGGGGGGGGGGGTGAAAAAAAATTTGCTGGGTGTATTTGGAAAACATCCAAAGATGATCTTAAAGCACTTTTTGGCACAAACTGTTTTAATCAAGTTGGAAGGAAAATGCCAAAAAAAAAAAAAAAACAGCGGGGGGCATTACTTCTGGCAGCTAGGAGTGCAAACAAATGACGGTGCTCTGTGCTGCTCTCTTCATTTTTTATTTTTTTTTTTCTGCACAAGTACACGGCCATCCAAACCTGATGACAGGCAATCGATCGATGACAATTCAGATGATTGTATTAGGACGTGGAGTTATTGGCAGAAATGGAGAAACATTAAATGGAATATATTTTTCTTGTTTTAGCTCTCTCAAATTCTGTGACAACCGTATTCAATTTTGTTTTATGTTTTTTTCAATTTAAAGGCACCTTTTGGAAATATCGCATTTGTGAACCCATTTCCAGCACCCCTTTTTCACACACACGCGGACACACACACTCACTGACACACTCTATTTTTATGCTCGTGCCATACTTGACCTTTGAGAATTGAAGAAGAAGCCAATCTTACACAGCTAATGAAGGCTTTGACGATTCCTTTTTTATAAGGTTTTGACACATTTGTCAGAATTAAAGTAAATATTTTTTTGAAATCAGCTCAAATTCCAGCTGAAATAGTTTTTTTTATTATTATTTTATTTTAGAAGTGGGTAATTTTAAATCCAACCACTGGACCAAAATGTGAAGTTAATGTACAGCTACTCTCACCTAGTCGACCCCCGACCCCTTTTTTATTTTTTATTTTTTTTTAGTTCTCTTTAAAATAAGCTTTACTCATCTTGAAGAAACTGCAGTATACGTCCTACTCGGTAGGATTACGAGTGTGTGCCGAGGTAAATCCTCAGCTTTTTCCTCCTCTCTCTCTCTTTAGTATTATTTTTACTGTACACAGTATTGTTTGTTGTATTTTTACTGTAACCTCTGAACGGTACTCGTAGGGTTCCCTGTATTCTTCAGGGCGCTTCAGAAAACAACAGTGCTGCGGCTCGTCGTTAGATCGGAGAAGGAACTGAGAATAATGTAAAATACATATACAGTATATAGTATGTTTTCAAAAAGAATAAGAACCTATTACTCAAGCCACTGGCCTGAAAAACGGACATTTACGCCAACAACAGACCCTGCCTCTTCAACGTACTCTCTCTAACTCTCTCAATTTTGTATTTTTTTTTTCCTTGAGATAATGGACAAATTTACATGTTGCCGTACTGTTGATTCAACATGTTACTCATATAGTACCTACTTTTTTGGTTTCCATCGATATGTTCTGTTTGGAATTTGTAAAAGTTCACGTATGAATTTACTGTAATTATTTTAGTCTACCTGTACGTTATTAATATTCATCTTTTATATCAGTTCTATACATGTAAGCCTTAACTGTTTATCATCCCAGATCCATTACTCTGTATTGTGTTCGACAGTATTCAGTCGTGTAAGCATTTTATTCTCGTTTTGTTCTTTTTGTTTTTTTCCGCATGGAGTTCTTGAGCTGTAATCTGTATAACTGTTTAACCCATGTTCTCTATGAAAAAAAGATATTCAGTAGATTTATTACACTTTTTTTCCTGTCTTGCATTGTGGTTTCATATACGGTTTCTAGACGACTAAATATGCACAGCCAAGACTGAGGAGTTTAACTAAGGTTATCAATGTTTAAAAAAAAAGGGAAAAAAAAAAAAAAAAAAGCTTTGTATCTTTACCTTGTTTAATAAACAGACTGTTATAAATTAGTCCGTTTCTTAAGTTGAACGTTGAAAAGGGACAACGCGGAGATTTTTTGTTCATTAAATCTTTATTTTAGAAAAATAATTTCAAATTTGAAAAAAAAAGAAAAGAAAAAAACATTCTGATACAAATGCGATGAAAAGTAAAGTTGAAACAATTTCCACAATTCTTTCAAAAAGAAAAAAAAAAAAAAACCACATTCGAAACACCCAAAGTTTCAGGCACATTGGAAATAATAACAGATTATTTTGTGTAAAAATGTAGTTAATACAAAAATAGTGGCTTACATTTAGAAAATATATACAAATGTGATGCACTCATGATTATTAATATTTGGGTCTAAAGTGCAGCTAATATTTGAAGGCATTTGTTTGTGTCAGCCACATTTATTGGTAACTCTGGGAGATGTGAGAAATAAAACTAAAATAAAGCCGTTACTGCAGTAGCATAATCTCCAAGAAATGTAGAAAAATACACATTTCATTATAAAGAAAAAAAAACAAAACTGTGCGTTAACATAGCATACCACCGAATCCCATTTCTATTAGCCACTGTGATTCACAAAGACCGAGATTTACAATGACATACAAAAATACAAGATACAAAAAAAACTCCAAAGATCACTCAAGCAAAGAGTGGCATCTTAGAATATCCATAGCAACCAAAATAAATAGACTTGTTTTAAAGATGCTGTTTTCATGCTAACCTGGACGAATGCTACCTATTGGGTTTGGTAGAGGATCTGTTATGCTGTGGGCCTGTTTCTCTTCCAGAAGCTCTGGGAGCCTTTGTAGGATTAACAGCATCATGAACTGCTTTGGAATAACAGGAAATGAAATGTTTTCGTCCAGAAAAGCGAAAATGAGTCATCTTTGAGTATCCTAGCAACATCACAGAGATAGTTAAACATAAATCTAAATTTTCCCATCAACTTTAGATACTTAAATCCTATTGGGTAAACAGAAAAGGGCATCAAACCCGACGCAGCTCTCTCTCTGTGCACTCCAACCTGGAACAACGCCATAAAAGAAGATCTATCCCAATGACAAAAAGGAACTTTAGGAGTACAATCAACTATTGTTTCACTGTTGACTTCCTTCATTGCAAGTTGGATTTTTTTTTTAAATTCCTATTCTGATTATGCTGCTTATGAGTAATTTTTAAGTTGTTTTTTTTTTTTTACATCTTTACAGTTGTGTTAATAAATGAGTCCAGTTCTGTTCATCCTGTGACAGGCAGGGCAGTTTCCTTCGCAGAATTTGAGTACATATAAATACACAGTGCGTCTCTGTTTAGTTCAGAATGTATGACACCGGTTCTGTCACATCACGACTAAACATCAATGACTTTGTGTGACAGGAAGCCGTGCGTGAAATCATGCTATCACACCTTCTATTCTGTTACATGCAGACAACTTGACCGCTGAATTATTAAAAAAAAAAAAAAAAAAAACAATGAAGGAAACATCCACAAATATGAATTTTGTAATTATATCTGGTCGTGACAAAAAGATTTGGCTCTTGCTATGAGTCAAACTGGATCTTGTTTTGATGGAGTTCAGTGTTTCAAACAGACTGCCAAGCATGTAAGACTATCGCGCAGATGTGGCCACGCTGTGCTGCTTGAAAACCGCAGGAGGAAACTTTTTTTTTTTTTGAATGTGGACAACAATGAAAGAGAAAAAAAAACAACCAGAGAAAACTTGAATTAGGCCAAGAAGAAGAAAAAAAAAGGACAGAATTGGTTTCGTTTAAAGTACCAGATAATCCCCTGTTAGAAGATGGGTAAAACATTCAGAACTTGTAAACTGGCAAAAAATTCACTCAATTTATATATATTTTTTTCCTTTTAAGTACAAAAGTAACCAACACTTTAGGCATCGTAAGGCATCAAAACACTGCAAAATCGAACCAGGAAAAGTTATTAATATCCCAAAATTTGCACAGCATCGCTAAAACACCTTGAATGTAAACATCTTTATAAAAAAAACATGTTAAAGTGCTTCAGTTCAACTAGAATCATTAAAATAACTGTCATAAAAATGTATTTCCCATTAAAAGCACTGGTGTGAAGTGCTTCTCATAATGCTATATTACAAACAGTATCAGTCTTTCAAACTTTAAGTGATGCTCATAAGCTTTGGTGTGCAAAGGCAAACAAACCAAAGTAACATAATAAACTTTTAGAAAACCATTTGCACGTGTTTGCATTCCAAATAAACAGGCTGGCTTCTAATATAGAATCCCAATGGACACTGTTGTCTTTAAAAACAGAGTATGTTGAAAAATACTTGATTAATAAAGGCTTTGTAAGCTGCTGGGTCAAATACAGTACGTATGAGGCAAACAAGAATCTGCTTTTCAAATACGACCCCTATGTAAGCAGATCACGTTGTATGGCAGTGACATCACTAAACTCCCGTCGCCTCTCACCCCTGGTCTTTGTCATCCGAGGTCTCTTCTCTGCCTTTAGTGGAAGCTGGAGTGACCATTGGGGAGGTGAGGTTCAGGTATCCCTGCTCAGACGGCTGCTGCGTAGAGACGGAAGTCCTCGTGCCGTCCAGCACCGCGTGCTTGCTCACCGTCGCGCGGCGGATCGCGTCCACGATGTCCACATGATCACAGGGACCTGAGGTCAGACTGACATCGATAACAAACTTTCTGTTATTAGCAAGTGAGTGTGGTTGGCCTGTCGTCGGGACGAAAGCTGCTCTCAACAGTCTGAGCTGCAGCTGAAGCTGAAGCTTCTCCTGACTGCAAAGCGCTGGTTTGATCTGCGTCATTCCACTTCTGACACGATACGTCAAGTTTTTATCAGAAACTTTACAAATTATTCATCCTAGAAAAAAAAAAAAGTGTGTTGGAGCTGAAGCTAAGAATCACACACACTCAACTTTTTTGAAACTAAATAAGAAGAGGAGAGGGTTTTTCAGCTGCTTCCGTTCACTAGAGAGATGTTTTACAGAACTACTTCATGCTTGGCTGTGCAACATGAAGAGTTTTGGTTAGAAGATGTGTTAACGAGAGAAAATTTACATACATAGGACGTTGTAATTTCATGTCCCATCATTTTGTCTGTAATATGTGGAGTCCGCAAACTGACGCCGTGAATTTCCAAATGACGTTTTGTTGTATTTCTGACTGGGAACTTATAAAATGAACACTTTCAAAACAGAGAGCAGCCTGTTTTACATTGTCATAACATAACATATTTTTTCCCATCTTTGTACTGATATGTGATTTACATTTTTCTCAGGCTTACCTCAGAGCTGATGAATGCAGGACGCCTTCTGTGAAATCATCAGAGGAGAGCGCTCTCTTGGCATTCTGTAAAAAAAATATTGACCAGTTTGCAAGTTAGATATGTGAAAGCATCTGTTAAACAAAACACATATTTCAACTTTTTCAACAAAAACAAAAAAAAAAAAAATAAAACACATTTTCTTTATAACTGTTTCACAGTTAATGACAGTGTGAACCCGACGGTAAATGGTGTTTGAAATTCTCTACAATTTCAGAACAGGGTCCGCTCAAAATGATAATAAAAAGAAATTGTCCATGTTTGTACCTCCATACTGTAGAACGACTCAACGTTCCTCAGGGCACGCTCCAGGGACCTGACTTGATTGGAGAGCTTCATGGTTCTGTCCTGCAGCTGTTTGTTTTCCACTTCTAAGACATTAGCCCTTTAACAGATAAAATCCCCACACTCAAAAACAAGTTATGAAATAACAAGACAATGGCACTGATTAAAAACTATTCTTTGTTCCTGGTACGTCTAAGAGGGATATTATTTGATTATTAATTAACAGCTGACATCCGACACGCTGAGATGTTGAATAACAAGGACAGATTTCTGATTAATAGATGACAACCATACATGTGGATACATTATTTCATCAAAGTATGTAAAAGTATTTTTTTTTCTTGTAGGAAAAAAAGGATAAAAAAAATCAACACAAATGGGATAAATAAAACAAACTTGGAGATAAAAGAAATGCTAAAAAAAAAAAAAAAAAAAAAAAAAACATCTTTCCCAAAAAACCCCTGAAAAAAGTTAAAA
>NW_015113763.1:188687-190657 GCF_001443285.1 Poecilia latipinna
AAAAAAAAAAAAAAAAAAAACAACAAAAAAGGGAAAAAAAAAAAAAAATTGGGGAAAAAAAAAAAATTAAAAAAAAAAAAAAAAAAAAAAAAAACATCTCTGTCCAAGAACACCTGATGAAAGTTTAAATCCTGTGACCTTGTGACCCCAAACTTTTGCAAAACCCACTGGACAAATAAGACTTTCTGTCATGATCCGTGTTTCTGTGAATTTATTTTAAGGTTTTTCTGTGTTCAGTTTCTGTCCTGAGTCTCTGTTGTTTGGTTCCCAGGTATGTCTCATTCCTAGATTACCCTCCCTGTGTATTTAGTCCCACCTGTTGTCTTTGTCTCTTGTCGGATCCTTGTTGAACGTCATTTGTCTGCCTGCCATCACAGTCGTACTGTAAAGTCCTGTGTTGGTTAAGCTCTCTTATTCAGGCCTCAGTTTTTCAGTTGCTACCAGTAATTAGCTGTGTGCTAACTCTCTGCCGTGCCGCCTGTTTCTGGACCGTTGTTGAGCTTCCTTCATTAAATCCATCATCATCTTCATCACCACCTGGGTCTCCGTTTTAATCCTCACCACCTCACAATCACCGCTTCATGACACTTTCAATAAATGTCATTTAAAGCTTTCACAAATGCACAAAAGTGACACCTACTGGTCAGTTCTGAGTCTTACATTCAACTTAAAAAAAAAAACCTGCTTCTGCAAACTCCTTTTGCGAATGTTTTCAAAAGTAACTTTGATGAGATTTATGACAACAACTGAAACAAAAATAGCCTTCGTGGAGAGAAGTTAGTCGCGCTGTGGTGACCCCTGCTGTTCAGGAGTAGTAACTGATTGAGCCACCTGTGCTGGACAGTGGAAGCCGTCCTCATGCCTTTGCTGCCCATGTCCTCTGCTTCACTTATCCTCCGCAGCAGTTCCCGCTTCTCCTCCAGCAGCTTCTCGTTTTCTAGCATCACTACGTTGATCCGCTCCTTCTCCTAGAAGCAGTGCGTGGCAGAGGGAAGAAAACAGGGGGGGAAAAAAAAAAAAAAACGCATCAAGACAAAGACATGTTGGAAAATATCAAACCTTTTTAGAAGCAAACACTGAGCAGGAATGAAAACCTTGTAGGAGAGACTGGAGGCCAGCGCCAGATCGTTCTCCAGTTTCTGGATGGTAGAGTCTCTCTGTGCCGTTGCCTTCAGGAAAATCTGCTTGGCCTGACACAGTTTGGTCTTGTGTTGGCTTTGCTTTTCGTTGTACTTCCTGGTCGTTGTGGCAGTGGAGAAGAAACACGGGAGAATCAAACACGGCGCACAAATCTGAAATGTGTCCCCTCTCCTGGGACTTCCCAGGAGTTACGCGCTTCAGTTTCTCATGAATGAACAAAATGTCCTGGACAACAAACTTTATTCTTGCCGCCTCAGCATATTCAGGCCTTTAATTTCATAATCCTCGTCAACATGCTAATATTGATAATGACCTGATGTGTGCATCTAGCTGGAGGAGGACCCGCTGCAGCTCCTCCTGTAGCCTCTCACACTCCTGCTGACTGGTAATCAGCTCTTCCTGCAGTTTGTGGTTTGACTTCTGGCTTGTTTTTACCTGAAGAGCAGCAAAATAAATAAATAAATAAATAAAAATAAGAATAATATAAATACACTGAAATAAAAGGTTTAATGCTTAATGAATCAAAGTAACGTTGAAGCATTTCTCACCTCCTCTCTTGTCTTCTTGAGCTCAGCGTCCAGGATGGACAGCTGAGTGTCCAGCTGCTGGACGCGGTGGCTGAGCTCCGTGTTTGTCCTGTTGAGGGAAGCTTCCTTCAGCCTAAGCGAGCGTACCTGCTGCTGCAGCTCCTCCTCCCGCTGCTCTAAAAGCTTCCTGAAAATGATAAAAAGAAAAAGCTAGAGTGGCTTGAAACGATGAGTCAGGGGGGGGGGGGGGGGAAAAACCCCGGGGGCCCCCCTGTGTCCCCTGGGGGGGGGGCCCCCCCGCCA
>NW_015113763.1:194349-205598 GCF_001443285.1 Poecilia latipinna
CATTTGAAAGAAAAAAAAAAAAATGAGGCCTGATTAACTTACAGCAGCGTGAGGGGGGGGGGGGGGGAATAACGCCGTGGTCCACTCTGTGTCACCTGGCGATGTGGCCCTCCTGCAGCTGGGCCCTGAGGGCCGACAAAGAGTCAAACAGATCCCTGCTCTCCCTCTCCAGGCGGCTGCTCTCGCCGGCTCGAGCTTCCTCCACACGTAGCTGGTGCTGGGCGTTCTTTAGCTGCTGCTGGAGCTCCAACACCTGCGGGGGGAAAAAAAAAAAAAAAGAAAAACGACTTCCCAAACTTCTGACCCATTTCAAAAATGCATTCTGCGGTGTTTGTAATCGAAGGTTGAATTCGCTAAAACACACAAACAAAATGTTGGAAAGCTCAGATCCATCAGACGGAGCAGAGCCGGTCTAAAGAAGGAACCGTCATCCCACAGGTCCATGAGCCAGCAGCACCGACCTTCTTCTCGGCGGCGACGAGCCGCGCCCTCTCGGCCTGCAACTCCTCCTGCAGACTGGCGGCGGCGCTGCCGTTGGTGCTGCTGCGTATCAGCTGCAGCTCCAACTCTCGGACTTTTTGCTGCAGGCGTTCGCACTCGGCGTCTCGAGTTTGGAGTTTCTGCTCCACCTGTGCCAGCTTAGACTGGGCCTGCTTGAGTTCAGCGCCAAGCTGAAGAGACACACAAGAGAACAGAGCCTTCAGAGGAGAGCAAGAGCTCTCCTTCTCCAGAGTTGGTTCAGTTGGACTGGACAAGAATGAGTGAAAACAAGAAGTTAATATCCAACAAAATCAAATTACGGTAGTCAAAAAATTACTTTCAGTTTTGCTCCTTTACTGTGATTAGCATTCACAGTGAGTAAAAGAGGCCAGCGAGTGACTGAGACGACAATTTGCCGGTTAGCAAATTCCAAATGTGAAGAAACTGAACGCCAACCTTGAGATTCTCCTGCTCCAGCAGAGTGTTGTGTCTCTTCAGATCCAGGCTCTTTTCCTTCTCGTAGCGCAGCTCCTTCTCGGCCGAGGTGAACAGGCTCTGGGCCCTCTGCACGTCTTGCTTCATCTGTTTCGCCTCCTCCGCCTTCTGGCTCAGCAGCGAGTCTTGCAACTTAAGATGGGGGGAAAAAAAAAAAAAAAAAAAACATTTTGAGTTTGAAAGATCCAAAAAGTTAAAGAGATGCAAAGGCCATAAACTAAAATAAACTGAGGAATCATTGAACCAGTTAATGTTTTTTTTTAAAGGGTTTTGTCGGTTATCGTGGCCTGTATCTGACAGAAAAGTGGGCTAAGAGAGGTGGGAGAGATGCGGCAGAGGTCATGAACTCGAACCTGTGGCGGCCGCGTATACGGGTCACGCGCTTTGCAGCTGGACCATAAGAGTAATTTTAACAAGGGATCTAATCATTGAAAAAAAAATCTACTTTTCAGTGTTAATTTGTTATCCAAATAAAAACATTCATGTGGTTGTCAAGTGCTTAAAGAGCAAAAAACGTGTGCAGCTCCTGCAACCTCAAAGGTGAAAATTACATGAAAATGCATAAAAATATGAACTTAAAGAGAGACGTAAAGATGTGTTAAAAAAAAAAAGCCTGAACATTCATTTATCTTTTAATCTAGAAACACAAATGCAAAAATTATAAGCAATTTTTAGAATCAGGGTTACACCAAAAATTAGTTGTCTTTTTAATTTTTTTTTTCTTTGAATCATTAACATTTTTTTTTAAATTGATCAGTGCTGAGGTACTTTTTGTTAGGTGCTACTGGTTTTCTCTAAGCCATTTTCATCCACATAAGATGTTTGAGTGCTGATCTCATTAGGTCAGTAAACGCCTCGAAAAAAAAAAAAAAGTGTGTCAGCTGCTTTGTGCCAATCTTTACCAAACATTTATTTATTTATTCATTTTGTCAAGCTCCAACTACACAAACACAAAGCGGTTGCTAGGACATAATGTGGAGGTACACATGTTGTGAGCACGTGTACCTTGATATGTGCCTGGGCTTCACTAATCTGAGCCTGAAGAGCCATTTGGTGCTGAGAGGCCAGCTGCCGCTCCTCCTCCAGCTTATCTTCCAGGACGCTCATTTCCTTCTTCAAAGATGAAAGCTATCAACATAAAACGGAGAGACATGAAAGCAGCTGAAACAAGATATTTATACGTCCTTCATAAAAAAGACAAAACAAAAATACTTCCTCACGATAAATCAGACTAAACATGTCCTTTAAGGTTTAAGGCCAGCGGAGATCACCAAAAGTATTAATATTTTCTAAATGAAAGAATAATGACTTTTTTTTTCTTTTTTTTCTTTTTTTTTTACATTCTTTAAAATACAAAGTCTGCAAACATATCCTAAGGATTTGGTAGAACTGTTAGATTTGAGTCAAGACATTTGAGGTTTCCCCTCTACAAGCTTCTCACTGTAGCTTGCTGGAATATTGGCCCATTCCTCCTGACAGAGCCGGTGTAACCGAGTCAGGTTTGTTGACCTTTTAGTAACAAATTTGAAAAACCCCATTTGTATCCGAGACTGGCCTACATGAATAGGTGCACAATTTAACTCAAAGGTTGAAAATTAACTAACATAATCCTAATAGTAGGAAGTCGATTCATTATCTGGGCTTTTCTCAGTTGTTTTCAGGAGTAAAGGGCGTATGCAAATATTTGATTTCAATGAAAAACATGAAGAGGAAACGCGCTTTCTTCTCGACTCGATTCACTGAGCAGTGAAGCCGATCTTCTCCACGTTTGGACGATGTGAGATGATTTACAGCTGCCAACTGAATTACCTGATCCAAACCCCCAACCTTTACTTTCTCTACGGACTCGGGCCCAGACCCTGCGTTAGCTGTGTCCATTTCAGCCTTCTGGCTGCGACGAAGCGCCTCCTTTGCAGAGGTCAGCTGCTCTTGATGCCACTGCAGCTGCTTATGGAGCCGCTGGACCTCCAGCTCCACTCTCTCTCTTTTCCCTTCGGCCTCGAGCTTCAGGTGAACCGCGCCGCTCAGCTCCGCCTGCAGCTCGGCCGTCTTCTGGCGCTCAGAGGTCATCTCCTCCCTGAAAAATATGCATATGTATGCAAACCAAGTAAGCGCCAATATCACCGTCTTATCTCTCCGCTGGCTATAAAAAAAAAAAAAAAAAAAAATTACTATTTTGCAGCAGGGCTGCAGCTCCTGCCCAGACACAGCTATTTTCAATTCAAATGTTCCAGTCGCACCGTATGGTTACGAGCTGATGACGTTCGTGTTCTTGAGCTTCCTACCTCAGACTGTCATGTGAAGACTGCAGGCTGCTGAACTCGACGTGAAGGCTGTCGACCTGCTTCTGCGTCTGATCAGCCTGCAGTCTGTTTTCCATCGTTGTTGTCTGAGTCTGGTTACTGTCCTTGTGGCGCTCCAGCTGACTCTGGAGTCTGCTGTGGGCGCGCTCCATCTGGGCCACCTTGAAAGGGCCAGAAACATCAAGATGAGAAACTCTCACTCACGTAAAATATGGCGTAAAATAATCACGCTGCACACTTTGTGCGTTTGAACTTGAATGCAGCAAAGAACGGGCCAAAGGTTTTAGTTTCCTGGTGTGGAAAGCCCCAAATGACTTGCAAAATATGTATGTAGTGACTCGGGGGGGAAATTAATAGAAATGAACATTACAATTTTACACAGATCTTAATGGTAAAAAAATAAAATAAAATTGTCAAAGTAATGTAGAATATTTTTTCTCTACTTCACGATGATGCACTACTTTATGTTGGTCTATTAAATAAAAGAGTAATTTAACAGAACTTGGAAATGTCAAAGGAATATATTAAGGCTTTTAAGCAAAACTGGAGTCCTGTTTATTCCCATCTCAAACCCGGGAAGCGGACGCACCTTTTCTTCTAGAACGGCCTTCTCTCCCTTGACCTGGGTCAGGCTTTTGATGAGCGTTTTCCCCTGCTGGCATTCGGTCTGAAGACCGCTGACCTCGAGTCTCAGTTTCTTCAGCTCTCGCTCGCCTATCTGCAAAGCCTGTAGCGTCGGAGGGGTGGAAAAAAGGAAAAAAAAACAAAAAACGGAGGAATAAATACTGAGCCGATTTGCAAAAAGGCAGTTGGGAAAAGATTTGTTCATATCTGTAGGTAAAACAGAAGTTCCTATTACTAGTAACCTTAAACAGCATAGTGCACCTAAAACCAAATGCAACGTACATTTTTTTTTCTTTCTTTTTTAAACTTATGAGCTGATTTTCAGAAAGTCATGCAGCTGTTGATTGGCTGTTTGGTCTCGCAGACGGCATGTGTGAGATCTTTACCTCTTTATCTTTCTTGAGGGCAGCCTGAGCAGCAGTGAGATCCAACTCCAGCTGTTTCCTCCACTCCTTCTCCTCAGTCAGTCGGGCCTCCAGCAGGGACATCCTCTCCTGGGAGCTGTCCCTCAGGTGCTTCATGCACAGGGGAGACCAACGTGCATGTCCGATTGGTCGACATTTAGTTTCCGTAAATATTACAACAACAGTTTTTTTGTCACCGGCTTCGAGACAGTCTGCTGTGTCGCCCGCATAATAACAAAAGTGAATTCTTACGACGTGCAGGTAGGACTCGGTGGCCTTCGCCTCGTCGCCGTTTCTCGGTGCTTTCTCCTGAGCGTCATGCTTTCTCAGCTCCGCCTCCAGGTTTCTAACCTACATGGTGAAATTCAGAGGTCAGAGGGTTTTAGTGGACACATTTATTTCCCCTTCGAGCTTCCATCTACTTTAACATCACCAACTACTTTAAATGCATCGTTTCTTTCTAGGGCTCCAACTAATGATCTTTACTTGTCAATCAGTCAAACAAAATAAAAAAAGAAATGGCACGTTGTGCAGATTTTTCATTTGACCACTCGAGCATGGTTTATGCAACGATAGAAACACACTAAAAGATGAAAATCAACAAATAATTCAGTTAGTTTTTAAATAAGAAAATGAACATTTTACTGCTTAAAATGCAATAACACTATAGAATTTCTTTAGTTCATTTGGTGATGCCAAAACCACTTCAGGAACGTTGAAGAAAACACATTTACAAAATGTTTTCATCTTAGATGCAAAAAATATATATGTATATTTACTTTTTTGTACAGTTTATGACTAAAACTGTACAAGGCTCTGAATATGCAGCTTTTTCAGCAAATGGCCTTTTTTTTTTTTAGTCTGTACACGTCAGTTAACGATTAATCGATTGCTAACTTAGCTGACGACTACTTCAATAATCAATCCTTCTCAATTAATCCAACCAATCGTTTATTTCGTCCTGTTAAATATTAAATGCCGTCACAGCTCTTTTCCCCGTACCCTCCTGTGCAGCCCCTCCACCTCTCCCTCGTGGCGATGCCTCTCCTCCTTGCTGGCGTTCTGGGCCTCCCCCAGCAGGGCCTCCAGCTCCTCATTCCTCTCCTCCAGCTCCTCCTGCTCCTTGCGTAGCCTCTGGAGCTGCCGCTGCAGCTCTCTCACCTGCACAAGTCCGTCTTCCACCGCTTCCTGACACCTAGCGGGGGAACAGTGGTGACGCGGGCCTGTTTGAGCCTCGAAGAAGGAAATGTTGCTGCTTTGCAAAGCGTCGTTTTCGATGAGTTCACGTCGTTACCGTTTATGAATCGGATCCTTCTCTTGGGTCGACACAGCGGAGAGGCAGTTTTCAGATTCGGTACCTTTGTTCTCCAAGTCTTCTTTTTCTGTATTAGGTTTTGTCATCTGGACAAAACAAAAACCAAACAAAAAAATAACTTAACTACAGGAAGACTCTTTGCATTTTCATTTATAGAAAAAAAAAACACTACATATTTACCTGATCCATAAGATTTTTCTTCTCGGACTCTATGACATGTAGTCTTTCCCTGAGAGCTCTGTTCTCTGCATCCAGTCTGTCATTTTGCTCTTTGGCTCGCTGCAGCTTCATCATATCTGCAAAAAAAGATTTTTGACCTTTTTCACTGGAGGTTTTGTTTTCCCCATTTTAAAAGCCAAGCTGCAGTTCTTTAAAAGGCCACTGGGCGGGGGGTGTTGAGCTCACTGTACAACAAAATAACATGAAAACATGTCATGGTCTCACTGCAGCACAGATTAATAAAGCTTTAATACTGTTTTATATTACGGGTTACCACCCATGATTTTTGGAGTGGAATTTTTCTTGTGGATAAAAATTTCAGCACTTCTGTCTGCTAAAGTTTCAAAGCGGTCAAATAAAGTTCATTCCCGCCACGTCGTCTCACCGTTGTGTTTCATTTTGTCCACTTCCTTCCTCAGGTACTCAACTTCCTGGACCGTCCCCTCAAGCTCAGATCCTACAATTTGAAGAACATCCACATTACTCAGAAGCTTACTAAGAATGCTTTTCCGACATTATCTTCGTACGCTGCCAAAAATGTATATAAGAAATACAAATTTAAATGAAAAAATAAAAATACACACAAATGCACCTTGAAAGGTGAGAAGCAGAAAGTTGTGCAGCTTCCGGTTCAGTGTGATAATGATTCCGAGTACTAAAAATACATTCGTGATTACTGAGTGTATGTGTCTTCGACGTACCACATGGATCTTGGTTGTTGTTCTTAGCCGCGTCTAGCTCGTTGTTGAGTCTGCGGATGTCTTGGTGGGCCATGGCCAGCCTCCTGGACGCCTCCTCCAGGTCCCGCTCCAGCCGCTGCCGCTCAGTTCGCTCCCTGGAGATCTCCTCGCTCTGGGCCTGTCGCAAAACGACCAAGCTTAGGGACGGTCAGCGCGGAAGGAGAACAGCAAGAAGGTGGACTGGGTAGTTAGACCGGAGACATAGCATGCAGCTGCGAGAATCATGCACTTTCAGGCTGAGATCCGTTATCGCTGCAGACCTGCGGAGAGCAAGGGGAGGCAGTCGATTCAGCATCCTCCTGCTCAGAGGACCAAAAAGGTTTCCTTGCTATCAGTGGGTTTGTGATCAAATTAAAATACTGTTAATGTTTTTTTTTTGTTTTGTTTTGTTTTGTTTTTTTCATTTGAGAACTAGAAAGAAAGGCAAAAATGCAAAGCTGGTGCAGGGACACCCAGCGCCTTGCAAAAGCATTCATGCTGTTAAACTTTTACATATTTTGTCACATAAAAATCACAAACTACTACATATTTATTTGAATATTATGTGACAGATCAGAACAAAGTAAAACACACTTGTGAAGTAGAAGGAATATGAGGTTTTATTTATATCGTAAGTCCTACTTTATGCCAATTTGCTGCATAAAATCCCAATAAAATCTATTCAAACTTTGTATTTGTAATTAGAGTTGCACAATATACGAAATAGTAATAATCACTGTAAAAATCAATATGTGCAATGTTGCAATTACAAATTACTAATTGGTTGCAGTATTTGCTAGGCTATTCTAATTTAATTGCAATGAAGTAAAATTTTGCTTTCGACCTTAACTATTGAGGGATGGAGAACCTGAAGCTCAGAAAAAGGGCCGGGGACACGATGATGAAGATAATGCAAAAGAAAGACAGTAGTAAGGAAAATGATGCTCAGTCATAGCAAACATAACAATAATACCAAAACATCGGCTTCCAAAAATTACAGAGTCCTAGTTGTAATGTTAGACGACGTTTATAATTCATGAATACTTTTGCAAAGCGCTCTGACATGCAGCGCAGGGCAGTCCCGCAACGAGTCAGGTGTCGCGTGGACGGCGAAGTCGGTTCCTAATCTTTGGACAACCAAACCGCATCATCAGGTGGCGTGCTCCGCAGCGTTCATGCGGACAATATCAAAACGCGTCCAAACGCTCGTGCGAAACATTTGAAAAACAAATCTCTGCTAAACGCCCCAGCGTCGGCCCGCCTGTCGGCCTTCGTCGCAGCCAGCACCAGCGTTAGTCAGAAGGATTAGTACGAGCTGTGGCGTAGAAACCTACAGGGCTCATACTGTGTTTGCTCTGAGCAGACCTGCGCAGGCCAAACAGCTTCTTCCACGGACTCTGGGACGAACACTGCCGACAAAACAAAAAGCCAATGTCCACATGGTGATCGAACCGTTCTGTGCATTCGCTGAAAAACAATAAATAAATAAATGCACTACTCTTCCCTTCCAGACCTTAAGGAAGAGCTTAAGATGACCTCACCTTCGTCATGTGATCTACGGTCTTGCTCAAGTCCTCCCTCTGCTGCCTGAGACTCTCTCCCATTATTTGGATGTGCTCCTGTTAAAACGATGCACACAGATGCAAGCTGCATGTGAATGAGGTAGTTACATGTTACACTGATATATATTTATATTTTAGAATTGAGATTATGTTTCGTTGCAACAGACAAAACTCCCTGGATCAGCTCTCCGATCTATTCCTTGTTGGTGGGACCACTTCAAATACGACTTCTCTGTTGGACTCTCACCTGATGGTCGCTGTCGGTAACGGCGAGGGTATGACTTTCCAGCTTCCCCTCGGCAGCCTCCAGCCTTTCCAGCAGAGTGGCCCTCTCCACCAGCAGATAAGCCACCTGCTCACTGGGGCTGCTCAAGCCGATCTCCCCCAGGTCTTCCTGTGACAACATCTCCGCCATCTCCTTGCTCTGGATCTCTAAAAGGAAACAATGACTCCGTCGCGTCGTGCCGAGAAACGACACTCCACCGAAATAACGCTCTACAGTTGGCATAAACACGAGAAAATGTTCCACTGAGGGGAAAGAAATAAAGCTATAGATGTTTTTTGAAGTTGTTTAGGGGAACTAGGATGCGGTCGCCAGATGATTGTTTAAAATGTCCAAATATTCCAAAGAGCTAGTAAGTGATCTTTAAGTGATCTGGATAGCATCACAGGTCCTGTGAGTGTACTTAGCAGTGAGCATGAGATTCTTATCCACATAATCATCCTTTGTTGACATGCAGTGTTAGTCATCCAACTAAAGCATCCAGTTTCAGTTAAAGTTTAGCAAATGTGCACCTTTATGTTTATCCTGGCGGGACAGAAACATCTTTTTTTTTTTTTTTTTTTTCTGGAAATATCGCATTGTTCAGTGTGAGGACGGAAGTGACTGATTAAAATGTTCTAAAGGTTTCTACACATCTTTTACCAGAGGTGCCAATAAATAATGAGGATGCCGTATGAATGTAAAAACCAATAGCTAGTAACAGCTTTACTGAGAGCACCTTGTTGATGTTTGACTTGGTGAAGTTTGTGTCTCAAGTCTTCGTTGTCTCTCTCGTACTCTGCAGTCAGACACTCGCACTCTTCCAGCAGCGCCCGAATGTGAGCTACGTAGCTCTCCACCTGAGAGTCAAACAACATACAATTCTTAAACTGATTCAAGTAAAACCAGGTAACGTGACGTTTTCTACAGCTGGTAAACAAAGGCAACTCTGGACTGCCTCACCTCCTTCATTTCATTGGCCTGCTGCGTACGTAAGGTCTGCAGCTCCTTTGAGACCGACTGAAGCTTTGCCTCGGCGTCGAGCAGCTGCCGCCACAGATGCTGCTGCCGCTCCGCCGCTCCGGCCTCTGGAGGCACGCCATCGTCCTGAAGCCGCTTGGTAATCTGGTCCAGCTCCGTCAAGAACTAAAGAGAAAGGGGAGGCAAATGACTGATTTATTAACTACACAAGAGATCAAAAGCATGTATTACGACTTGCAAAACTACAATTTGCATGAAGAAACTGGCTCAGTTAGGCCGATCTTTTTGCATGCTCAGACTATGACGACGGCGACTCAAACACCTGTTCCAGAATTTGGTAACTTGAGCAGAAGCCGTGCAGAATTTTGGAATGCTAAAGGAGTTGTTACGGCTCCTACAACACGCACCACATTGTCACAGGCAAAGTATCGAGTCTCACGTGCCACCAGCTGGTCTATGTTCATCTGGAACAAATGGCTGAAAGGCTGCAAATTGAGAACGCCCTTCTAATCCTGACAAATGTTAGGCACTGGTGCAAGTTGTATGACTACAATTTTTTATTTTTCTTTCTTATATAGATGCGCTAGACAATGGGGAAGAAAATGCAGTTTAGAAAAGCTTTTAATGTGATGTTACTCTGTAGAGAGAAAGAGTTTCTATAGAAAAGCAACACTTTATGGAGAATGTATCTGTCAGAAGCAAAGTTACCTCTCCATGATCCATCAACGTTGACTTTGGTGAAGCCATTTCCTCGGCTGAGAAAATACTTATTTTAAGCTGCAGCTGTTCCTACATGGTGTCCCATTTTGTGGCAATGAAGAGCAGAACCTCAAGCTCCATCAGTCCCATTGTCGCTGTAATCCATGCGTACTAGCAGCTCTGTAAAAGATAACATTTCTCAGAACAATTTGGCTAAATCGTGACAAGAAGACCTGTAGTAACAACCTCAGGCACTGCCTACTTCAGCTGCACCGTGACAGCTGACTACACTGTATCACCTGAAGCTATGCAAAACTTCAGCCTGTTCATCTATGTATGATCTGCTTCTTTAATCATTAAGCTTTTGATATAAATAGCAACGATTACAGCTCAAGCAGCTTACAAGTGCAAGTTTAAATGGAATTTCTAGCAGGAAAATATTGTGTATCTTTTTTTGTAAAGTGATCAATAGTTTCTAAGAGAAACCTGAATTACCTCAGTTCTGAAAGATCCTTCGTTTGTTATGGCTTTCTTCTCAAAATGTCTGACACCGAAGGAGGAGCAAACTATGTTTTCAGTAGAAGGACAGTGTCTTCTGAGCTTTTTGGAAAGACTCGCCGCGTATTGAATCATAACTAAGAATCGGTTCATGTGACACTGCACGAATGAGCGGATTTTTACTCGAGAACGCCGTGGTAGTAAAGTTGCCAAAGTTATTAGGCTGCATACAAAGATCGCGCTGGCGCTAACGGTCCGGCAGCTTATTCCAGAGTCTGATTGTTGGCTACTGATTAAAGTTTAAATGTTATTACTGGGAATTTTATCCACGAAACTGACTGGTTCTGTGCTTCAGGAAGTCATACAGCACACCACAGTTTATGTTTAACTCACCTCGGGCTAGCAGTGATGAGAAAGCCCAGCGCCTTGGACAGGCATGGCGGAGTACACTAGCTTCTACTAGCACCTAGGCAACGGACCGTACCAAGATGGAGGGGAGAGTTCACCAACCACTAGACATAGGTAATACACTAAAATCAGACACACCTTGACAATGCTATTTAACCTAAGTTGTGTCTTGATATGAGCGCTGTCAAATTCAGATTTTATTTAATGTTTTTAGTAATAATTCACCTTGCTATCTCCGTAGTTCATGAATGTAAACACTAGATGGCGACAAAACAGTTCT
>NW_015113764.1:0-19028 GCF_001443285.1 Poecilia latipinna
TTTTTTTTGGGATCTGCAGTTTCAACATATGAGCTGACAGCCAAGGGTTTAACTGTTGTGGACTTAATCAGCTCCTTTTGAGGTCAGTTATGGGGGAAATTTTGAATGTCATGTGAGTTTAGGTGTGGCAGCATTAAAGGGATCATGTGATTGAAATGTCTCCATTGCTTCTTTTTGTGTTTGTCTTCATCAGACGGCAACCCAATGGTAGAATGGTGTCTGTTCAAACTGCCTCTGTTTTGTTAAGCTTTGCACCCCTGTTGGTGCTTAGTGTTCCTCCTATTTGGACCCAACCAGAGCAGGTGCATCTCTCCTATCCAGGTATGTTTTCATCCCTTCCCTATAAGTCATATTTACATATGGGTACACCATATTCTGTTTACTGGCAAGAATCTTCCAGTATGTTTGGACATGTTTTGTGTGAAGGTATTAAGGATAAAGACTAAACCAGGTATGTTTTTGTAGCTTTGTAACAAGTTGACCTCAGTATTGCTACAGTTTATCATAAATCATTAACCTCTAAATGCTGTCTCTGTCAGTGGATGTGCGTTCTCTTGTAGTCTACAGATGCAGATGGTAGCTATACATTGTAAAAGTCACACCTATTGACCTTTTTTTATGCTATGTCCTGCTACTATTGCAAACTTCAGCATATTTTATAGCCATTGTTTTTCAACAATGAAAAACATTGTCAGATGCAGAAAAATGAGTTTCAAATTATTTCACAAGTGAAAATCTGAAAAGTGTGGCATGTTAACTAAACCCCTTATTCACATATTATTACATAAAATGCAGTGCTTTTAGAAGACCCGATTAGTAAATAAATATCTGTGAAGATGAAACTTTGCACATCCCCATATTGTCATGTGGTGATGGCAGCATCTTGCTATGGGAATGTATTTTTTCCCAGCACTAAAATGGAAATCTGTCAGTTGATGGGATGATGAATGGAGTTAAAATCATATAAAAAAAACTAGCAAAAGACTCTAGATTAACTGAGAGGCTCACCTTCCAGTCGGAGTCACAATTTAAAACAGGTTAGATGAAACAATATTCATCTGTTAAAAAGTCTAAGTCTACATGACAATTTGTGGCAAGACTTGAAAATACTGTTCATAGATCCCCCATCTTCTTTTTACATATGGCCCGCTGTCATTTTGTGCCTCGCCAGGCACAAGAACAAAAGTGCCACACTTATGTAGTCAGCATTTTCATAATCGTCTGTTGACCTTTATAAATGTATCAGTAAGTGATAACAGGCTCTCTATCATATCTGCCTCCAGAACTTTTCCAGTAACTTGCCTTTTTTTTTTTTTTCTTTTTTGCAGGAGTGCTGGGCTCCATGGTGGTGACCTGGACCACGTTTAATAAGACAGACAGCAAGGTGGAATATGGTCTTCAGGGGGGTCGACTCTTCGAGATGAGTGCCGAAGGAGATGCTACTGTTTTTGTGGACTCAGGAGAGGAGAAGCGGAAGATGTTCATCCACAGAGTCACCCTCACAGGCCTCAAACCTGCTGCCACATACGGTGGATAGTCCTGGGATTTTACTGGCATTTTCTGTGTGCTTGCATTATTTTAGTTTAATTTTACTCTTTTTATTTTCTAGTCTACCACTGTGGCAGTGATGAAGGCTGGAGTGACATATTCTCCTTCACCGCTCTGAACAGTAGCTCCAGTTTCAGTCCTAGGTTTGCTCTCTACGGTGATCTGGGCAACGAGAACCCCCAGTCGCTGGCTCGACTGCAAAAGGAGACTCAGCTTGGCATGTATGATGTCATCCTGCACATAGGTAACTGCACGGATTGCATTTATTTATTCTTCGCTTGATTAGGAGTTGATAATGCTAAATGACAAATTAAATGCTCATTTATTTTTTATCAACACAAATATCTGGCACTGCTTACAGATTGTGTTAATCGCCTCAAGCAAGGCTGATTACATCCAAAAGAAACCTGTACTAAAATAGAAATGCTTCTTTGTAATTACTTTAATTAGCAAGCATAATATTTATAATCGACTTTGGCTTTTAAAGCTTATGGGTTGGATTCCTCATGGACTCCTGCTGTGTATTTCTTCACCTCTGAAAATGTAAGTAAGTTGTACAATATCTGCAGACTTCAGATGGATGTTGATATTTTTGGCCTAGCTTGAGATCTCCTGCAAATAAAAAAAATAAAAAATTTAGACTTGAAGCTGGCTTTCATTATAGAGCCCAGCCAAGCACCATAGGTGCCACCCACTGCTGGTTTTCACATTGTAGAGAAATAGATTTGCAATTTTAGGCAATCACTATGTTTAAATGTCTTGCAGATGTGATTTGTGAGGCTTGCTAACCCTTTCCAAACCCCAGCTCAAGATCTAGTTTGCCTTATACTGTGAAGGAATCAGTAGGGAAAGAATTTGTTCTCCAAAATTTTAGAAACTCCTCCATCAAACCCCTGCATAATAAATTGGGTGGAGGGACAAAGTATTATACTTTGATCAACAGAGAGAAAAGTGGAAGAAAGGTTACCGCTTTTACTCAAAAATCACTTTGAGCTACTGGAGTTGCCCACAGCCAGACTATTTGCTTTTTGATTTCTGCTTTTTCTTTTAACATCATATTTTAATAATAAGCAGGTTTTATGTTTACAGACTTCATTTCACCTAAGGTCTCTAAAATGTCATCTTTAACCCCCCTGCGGTCTTAAGATATGGGGTCATTTGGATCCCACAAGAGCTTTTTTCTCTGTGATCCGGTGGGATCGCTCTGATCCTGTGTGCATTTTCCAAGATTTTTTGTGTGTTTTCGGAAACTGACTGTTTGATGACACAGTCCTTCTGCTTCCGCTCTGTCCGACTGTGACATCTGCTGCGCTCCTCATGAGCGCCGTGCTCATGAGCAACATTAATGAATGTAATGCTAAAATTTAAATTTAATTGAACCAGTTTGTCACAAAATTCCTTTTCGCCATTTTAGTAAAATGCTAAATCTTTGCCGAGAAATGTGGTGAAATATGGACCTAATATGTGTTTCTCCTTTACAGGGGACTTTGCCTACGATATGCACGAGGTACTGTACCCTGACTTTGTTGTGAAAAGTGATCAAATCTGTGTTTAAATTTCGCTAGGATTGCTGACAGAGACTTCTTTCATCAACATTTTCTGCTCTCAGGACTTTCCTGATACTCATCTAAAATGTTAGATGAGATAGTCCGCTTCACCTCCCTCTACAAACCTCTTCCCAAATCAAACCACTGTTTACAATCATGGCATCTAGACTCTGCGGTCGAGACATTCGGCCACATTACTGTGAGATTTCTTAAGCTTTGGATGAAAGACGATATGTAGGGTCGCGTCACCCAAGTATTCACCGAATAGAAATGGTGCCATTTAAAACCACAAATCACGAGTCCGAATAACATATTTTGCGTATTTAAAATCCTCCCAGCTGTCTGCTGTGTTATTGAGCGGACATAGCTTTGTCTCAGATACTAATATCAATTTCCCTTAAATGATTTTCTGCATTACTAATGTTTTTCTTTACTATATAAAGATGGATAAATAGAATCGGCAGACCTTTTTAGAAATTAATAACTATGATCCAGTTCAGTAAGATGTTTTTTTTTTTTTTAATGCTTGAATGTCCAAGTGAAATTCATGGCTTCATTGATATTATGAAGAGAAAACCAGAGAAAGGGGATTTTGTCTGGTTGTTGCAGGTACAAAACCACAGCAGCAGGAATGAATCACACTGTGCTTTTAAATGCCGCATTAAGCTTAAGGAGAAATCTAAGACAAAAACTGGTTTCAATGTGGTTCAGTCTGTACATTGATGCTGTACTTTTAAAGCTGTCTGGAAAATATATTTCCCTCTTACTTTTAATAATAAATATTTGCTGAAGATTATTAGTAAAAAAAAAAAAAAAAAAATCCTTCATGGTAAATAAGTCACTTCTGCTTTCTCCAGGACAATGCCCGAATTGGAGATGAGTTTATGAGGCAGATTCAGTCCATCGCCGCCTATGTTCCCTACATGACCTGTCCAGGCAACCATGAATCTACATAGTAAGTGAAGCTCACACATTACTATTTTGACAGGGTATGAGTGAGATGTTTCTTTTATAAAATCTTAGCTCTTAAGGAAAAACATAACCCAGCATTTGGTGTAACGTGTTTTTCCTCAACATTACCGACTTGCTGTGTTGAGCAGAGTTGCTTTCCCTGCTTGCTGCTGCGATGCCTCAGATAAGCGTTCAAAAGGCTATATTTTTTGTTTAAAGTTCGTTCATTAAACAGTGTTGATGCTAATGTCATTCCCAACCAGCAGTATTAACTATACCAGTACATTACCACTTCGATGGTGATCATACAAACCAGCAACCATTCCATCTCACAATCTCTCTTCTTTGACAACTTGTTAACATTATTCTATCGTTTCATGATCTTCATGTCCCAACACCCACATGAAAAAGTGTTTTTTTATACTGAAGATTATTCCACTATGGGAATCTCATGTCTAGTTGTCACTAAAACTGTCTGTTTTTGGTCTGCATTTTATGTTGTTTTTAGTTGGGTCTTTCTTCACATTTTGCACCGTTT
Source organism: Poecilia latipinna (assembly GCF_001443285.1). Lineage (NCBI taxonomy): Eukaryota > Metazoa > Chordata > Actinopteri > Cyprinodontiformes > Poeciliidae > Poecilia > Poecilia latipinna. Next base: position 4,585 of record NW_015113764.1, read on the forward strand.
TGGCAAAACCCGAAGTACACTCTGTTTTTCATTTTCTTGAGTTGGCTCATATTGTTAGCCACAGCTTTGCTACCAGATTCAACACAGAAGCTTTCTGATAAAAATTCTCCACTTAACTCATATAGAGACGGGAGATATTTTTGGGCTCTTATGGTTGGAGCCACAGAAGCAGCCACCAACAGCCAGACAAGGGAACATTCTCCAAAATAAACTTTTTCTGGTTGGGAATAATTATCACCTCACTATCTGTTTTTTTCCAGAGTTAGTCGGTGATGTTGGAGTTCTCTACATTTATTAGTTCTGCATAGTATAAGAAACTTTTAAACTTGGGAAAATGTAGCAAATGATCGTTTTTGATTGTTTCTTCAAAGACAGATCTAATTCCTTTGTTGACGTAGCAGCTCAGATTTGAGGATTTACTGCTTTCAGTTGTTTTTTTTTTTTTTTGTATTTGTTGGATTTTGTAAGATGGTCCTGTAAATATACGTTAGATATATAAGTACAATTTCTCATTTAATAGAAAGTACTTATGAAATGCGGTAGTAGCCTTCTAACCCTATTTCGTGACATTTTAACATTGAACAGTGTCAATTAATATTAAATCTTAAGATGGTGATTTGTAAATGTTTGTCTTTTCCACATTTTCACACATTGCAACCACAAACTTTAACATAATGTACATATGTTATGTTAAGCATATGTTTGTCCAATGAAAAATTGTGTAGAGTTGTGAAAAGTAAGATAACTGATGCATGATTTTTCTGCTGGTTTATTAAACAAAATCCAAATAAAATACATTCAGCTTTCTGACAAAATTTTAAAAGTTTAATAAGCATGGGGAGTTTGCAGTATTTTTTATTTTTTTATTTTTTTTTACACTAAAACACTACAATATTATCAAAAAAGGGAGGGAGAGCTCAAAAAGGAAAATGCATTTTAAAGTGATTAAGATAAATTGAAGAAAAGCTGCAGTTCTTAGCGGGTTTACATTTGATTTTTATTCTGATAAAAATCAGAACAGCAGCAAATGGATCCTTCAATTTCAGTGCAGTTTGCTGAGTGCTTCTTGCATACTGAAAAATGTAATGTTATCAGATCATGAACCACGATATTTATTTGCCTACTGCAACAGTGGGTCAGGTCAGTTCCTTTTTTCTCTGTGCCATTTGTAATGTGTCTGCAGCCTGGTCTTCATTACAGAACTGCAAACAGTGGTCTCTTTTTCTTGGCTTTACATCCTAACATCAGAACCTGATATCAGGAATCATCTCGCTCCATTACATAACCAGTAAATGCAGCTCCTCTTGCCCTTAATAATGCCTCAGCGTCTGTTTTGTTCTGCGGTGTTGTTCTGAGTCCAAATATACCCCGGAGCTCGTGACTGACTTTAAGCCTTGTTTTTTTGTTGTGTTCTCTCTCCCCATACCTCTCTGTTCCTGTTTCCAACCTCAAAACCTAATGGGTAAAAAATAATTGAAACTTGGTTAGCCGCAAGATTGTAGTCAGGATTCCAGAAGAATGACAACAGTGAGTCCTCAGAAGACGCTAATTCATCAATGGTTCATCAGCCCTTCAAAAGACATTCGAGATAACAGTCACTGTTTGAAATATTATCTAGAGATGGAAGTTAGGGATATGATTATTGAAGTTTGCAGTTGTTTCCTGCTGCTTCATCCTGTTCCCTGAATTTAACTAATCAGAAGATGAAAGCAAATATCTGATGAAGAAAGATGTTTGTGAGAAGGTTTCATATCTTTACTCCTAACCAAATTAAGAGCACATATTCTTATCGGTGTCACCAGATTTTCTGCTGAAACACAGATTTTAATGTGTGCAAAAATTTTGGACAAGTCTAAAAAAGTTCAGTATGAAGTAGTAGTTTTGGGATTTGGATAATTAAGGAAGCATAGTTGCATTTTCAGACCTTATTCACCATCCCATTATCTAAATATGCTATCCATTCATTGCAACTTACACATTTAAGGTCTGACTACTGCTGAAATGTATTTGCCATAAAAATGTGTATGTAAATTTAGTTTTATACTTTTATGTTTTTGCTAAAATGAGCTAAAACGTTGTGACAATCTTTAATTTTGGTCTATACCTATGATATTTTGACAGTAAAAATATGCTAAGGAACCTTTTTTAAATATCTTGTTTTTACTACCAATTACCGTTGTTTTAGACATTATCTGCCACTTGCAGTAACTGCAGTATTAGTATTATAACACAGATAAACTGGAATTTCAGCCATTTGTTTTTCCTCAGTGAACAGCGCTTACCTGTAGATGATTGCTCATACTGCTCTCAACCACTAGAGGGAGGTATAAACATTTTATACGTCTCCTAGTAGCTCAGGACCTTAATTAGCATAGATTAAGTTGGATTTTCTCAGGTTAAGGTTTTGTTAGATATAAAGGAGTTGATTTTAGAATACATGTATATTTATTTTGAAGAAATTGCTGCCATAATTAGGACTGCGGACACACATTGATATGGCGTTAAATATTTATCTACAAACAGAACAACATTAGCTTGTACACTGACATCAGAAATTGTTATCATTGAGACAGGACCCTTCTGCCTATAGACATATGACAACATTACTCTTTGATCGTTTCAGGATTTACAGAAGCAATTTCCAAAGTTGATCCTGGCTACACTATTACTCTCCAGTTATTTTGAATGCTTTGTTGACAGAGTTGGGACTAGTTCATCTGCTGTTGAGGATATTGCCCCTTTTCATTTTTGTAAAATAAAAAAAAATAAAAAAACATATATCCTTATCACTTTCCATGAATAAGTTGCCATTGAGAATACTGACCCCTGCATTCACACAAAAAGTAGAAACCATTAGGAAAAACATGAGACCTGAATCACCTTTCCATTCGGGATACCTAATATATTGGGATTGACACCGGTATCAGCTGATGTTAGTCCTGTTTTGAAGTACGGGAATCGCTCTGCATGTGACAGTGATGCAGTGTAGAGTTATGGAGTGTTTTAACTGAAGCAGAGAAGTGTAGTCAGCTGTATGATTATTTTTTCATGGTGTTGAAAGGTAACAGCAATAAAAATATCAGATATTGATGTCAGCCCAAGTTTTAATTCCGGTGCACTCCTATTTTCCATTCATTCACAGTGTGGCCTTTAAATTTGAAGAGCTGTTCCTGAGATTTCTGGCGCGATTGCTGCATGTTACTTACATCTGGCTTAATAAAAACTGCTAAAACTAAAATACCTTTTAAAAATGGGATTTCTCTCACGACTACAGCGTCTAAAGTAACAGGAAGCTGTAATTGAAGGCAAATATACTCAACGGACAAATGTAGCGTAACCAATCATGGATGGTTAGACTTGGTTATCCCACATCATCTCCACCCAGGCTTCCCAATGTGGTCTGCATTTTGATTAGTTGGCTCCAGTAGCTGACCATGGTTCAAAGTTATGGGTTGAGGTCATGCAGACTGTATCCTTGCCTTTAATTTGGAGAGATAGGCAGTGATTGTCTCTTTACAGCTGGCTTCATGTTTATTTTTGTGAAACTTTTATCAGAATTCATCACTGCAGATTTGAAAGTTGTTTTTGTCAGATCCCTCTGAGTTTTCTCCCAAGCTCAGATCACAACATAAAACTAAACAGCTTCAAATGTAGACTGCCGACTGCATAGTCATTATATTTCAGAGACAGCTTGGTGTATTTTGGATGCATTTCAGTTCTTTTTTTGTCTTCTGGTGAATGCATCACATGTTATCAGAAAGCAGCAGTTTGCAGAGGTAATTGCTATTTGCTGCATGTTCAAGGATTGAAGATAGTACAATCAGTTCAGTTAATTGTACTTCTCTAAACCTTTTTCTTTTTTTTTTTTTTTTCTCAGCAACTTTTCGAACTACAGGAATCGCTTCAGCATGCCGGGTCAGACTGAGAGCCTGTGGTACAGGTAAAGAAGGTTTTATGTTTTATTACTTGCACTGGTCTTTTGAAAGGTAACATCCTCAAACACTGGAATCAGATTTAGATTGATTGTAATTCCTCGGATGTACCAAAGCTCCTGGTGTGCTTAAGTAAACATTACTGAGTTGTAAGACCCTGCAGAAGAGTGTGGGGTGCCCCTCTTTAACTTAAGCTTGCCTCTCCTATCTTTGGAACACTTTGGACTACACAAAAGAGCTATACATCTGACTTAGTGAGTCATTGCCCACTACATAACTCCTTCTCTCAGACAGTAAGATAATACCCTGCTAGACCACAAGCTTTCTCTCTGTGGCCTGAGACGCAGACAGCTCTGCTGGCTTGCTCCTTCACTTGTGTGCAGTCTAAGGATGAAGGGGCATCACGGCTAAGTGACTATATAGAGAGGAGACTGAGATAAGTTAAAAATGTTCTAAGATATCACAGCAGACATTTAGAGTACTCTATCAGAGGTGTGAACCCAAGTGATAAATTACTTGATTTGACGAAATCTCAAAATACTGACTTCAACAAGTATGACTTATGAATTCACTTTAACTTTTGAGTTTTGACTTGAAAACAATGTGCGTTCTATATGCCTTTTTGTAAAAAAATAAAAATAAAAAGAGGAAACAGAAGATAAATACAGAAATCTTACGATATATATAGCTTATAGTATACAGCTTAAGATTCAGAGATCTTAAGCTGTATACTAGTTAGTTTTCAAAAAGAGAAGCATGAAAACATTCAAGTAATGTTACTGTGGAGTTGGAGAAAAATGATACCCAAGATGTGTTTGTGTGCTTACAAAAACATTAAGTGCTGTGTGCTAAATGCATGGGTTGAAATTTGTTACTATTATGACTAAGAAGATCGATTTCTTTAGACAGTTAAAGATTAAAAGTCAGCGCTGTTGAGTAATGTTTAGTTGATGTTAGCTTTTTAGCTGACTTAATAAAGGGTTTAGAATGTAATTTTATATACATGACCAAAGGTATGTTTTTGTTTCTGTCATAAAATGTAATACATTACGACTTCCCCCCAAGTGGTCAGATAATTATTAGCTACATTTATCATAGAATGGGTTTTGCTGTCAGTTTCACTTTCAGTTTTAGCTTTTGACATCCCGAGGTGAGTAAATCTTAATCAGCAGAGATAGAGTGTTTGCACAGTACTGCATAAAATACAGTAATGTTATTATTGGATATTACTGGTGGATATTGCAACAATAATTATGTGCCATATAGGTTTACTATATACTGCAGCTATTGAAGTTGGGGAACCTAGACCCCAACTAGAGGTGTAAAAATGGTCACACCTTAATATGAGGTATTAGCTCGGTAAGTTGCTGAATCTATTTTAGTTTTAAATGTAAATTCTATTTTCCCTAAAATAACTAAATATGAACTTTTTAAATCATAAGCAAGCCCTGGAATTTTCTGACTTATATTGTAGTTGTTATTGTTTAGCATGCATTTGTCTGAAAATTTGACATGCAAGCAGGAGCAGACCTGGACTTTTTGATTATTGAGTGACTCATAATCTAAGCTAAACTTATCTTAGTAGCAACATTCTACAAAAAAGTTCATCTGGAGTTCAGCTCACATGTGGAATTTAATCTCTGGTCTGAATTTCCTTAGTAAGTGGTTTTGAGCACGCATCTTCTGCTTGGTCAAGTCTGTGTTATTTTTTACAATTTGCATTTGCAGCTGGGACCTTGGGTCAGCACACATCATCTCCTTCTCTACGGAGGTTTACTTCTACCTTGAATATGGCATGGACCTTATCTTTAAGCAGTACAATTGGCTGAAGCAAGATCTGGAGGTTAAGGATTGTCCTTTTCTAATTTTAATCAAATTAATTTTTCTCAGTCACACAATTTTCTACGTCAAATATCTACTGGTGGTCTCTGTATTAAATTCATAGTTGTGTCTCCTTTTTTCATCTGGGAAATATTATCCTACATAGGAAGCCAACAAGCCGGAGAACAGAGCAGTACGTCCATGGATCATCACCATGGGACACAGACCCATGTACTGCTCTGATGATGACCAGGATGACTGCACAAAGTTTGACTCTTGGGTTTGTTGTTCCACCATTTTATTCATAAATGGTGTTTTGCCCTAGCAGCATACTTGTCACACACTCTTTAAACCAAACAAACCACACCGCACTCCACTGAGTTTTGTGTTGTCATATTTCTAATTTGAACAACGTAGTTTCCACTTTGATGTGTTTCTCTCAGTGGCATTCCTCCTAGTTTCACTCAAAGTAAAGCCAAATGCTGAGTTCTAGAGAGTTTTACAAAGCAGATATTTCACACAATAACTATTCTTTAATATTTTTAGGTCCGAGTGGGACGCAATGACATCAAACCAGCAGCCCCTGGTCTCGAGGATCTATTTTACCACTATGGTATATCCCTTAAGAAACATTAGCAATGTACTGCTAGTTAACATCTTTTCACACTCAGAGAAATATCCAAAGACTCTAAAAGTTTCCTGCCAGCTTTTTAGACGCAGCCTTTTGGTCTACCTGACATCTTTGTAGAAATTCACCCAGATTACAATGTAAAGTCTTGTGAAAAAATAATAATTATGATAATTATTACAGTTCTTGGGTAATAATCAAAGCATTTGATTATTATCTCAAAATTAAGCCATATCTGGGTGTGAGGGATTAGATTATGCTACAATTCTCTTAAATGAGTGCATTTATGTTTGGCACATAATTTCTATTGTAATGTAATTTCTTTTCCAGGGGTAGATGTCGAGCTGTGGGCACATGAGCACACCTATGAACGACTCTGGCCTGTGTACGGTGACAAGGTCAGCTCCTGGAGTCTTATTTCCAGTTGTTCTACAGATGTTTCCTGTATTTCTATAGTCAGTATAGCAACAGTTTATATTGCTATGTTTTCCATTGTAGGTGTACAATGGAAGCAAAGAGCAGCCCTATGTAAACCCAAAGGCTCCAGTACATATTATAACAGGCTCTGCTGTAAGTACTGTCACATCACTGCATCTTTGTGAACATTTTCCACACAGATCAATGCATTCACTAACATCAACAAAAACACTGTCATGAATTGTACACAGCTCTGTCTGTGCAGCCGCTGGTCTGCCACAAAAGCTTAGAACCAGCTGTTCCTCTGGGAAAGTTTTTTCTGATGTGGTGGAGAGCCGCGCAGGGCACGCTTTGTCATTCAGCCACAGAGGGATTAGTCATGAGCATATCAAAAATGCTGCCAGACCAACACCGAGGCACTGCCACAAGTCAAACAGGGCTTTTAGGAATGAGTTTTGGAATAAGCGTGTGTCGCTCATCTGAGTCAATTTAATTGTTGCTGAATCTTCCACAGGGCTGCAGAGAGAGAACTGACAGGTTTAATCCAAACCCCAAAGAGTGGAGCGCTTTCCGCAGCACTGACTATGGCTACAGCCGCATGCAAGTGGTTAACACCACCCACATTTATTTGGAGCAGGTCTCTGATGACCAGGTGAGGGCACGTGGAATAACATGTGCACAGGCATGGCAAAAGTGAAAGAATGCATTTTATGAAGGAAAACCTTTCCATAAATAATGACAGGAACTATTTCTGTTTTTTTTTCCAGTATGGCAAAGTGATCGACAGCATATGGGTGGTGAAAGAAAAGCATGGTTTCTCTGCCTGGCTGTGAGGACCTTCCTTAAAGAAACAAACAGGAACTACTAACAGAAGCACTTTACCTTTTAGACAAGCAATCATGCAGTGATATATTTTGCTATTTTATGTAATTTTGAAGTTCATCAGCTGTGAAATCAAAATATAATAATCTAATGTAAATGTATATAATGGGGACCTTGACTTATAGCTTGTAAACACAATGTGAAGCCCTCACATATGAATAATTTTTTTGTTTTTGTTTTTTTTTTGTTAATTAGCTGCTTTAGTTTGACTTTTCATTTTAAAGTTTAACTGCAGCACACATTGTAAAAACATCCTGAACCTGGCAAACTCAAAAACTCCATTCATCCCCAGAGCAAATCTTTCTCTTCAAAAATCTGCAAACACACTTAAACGGATCAAATCTCCCCCTTTCAGTTTATCTGGTACATTAGATCTCTCTTGGCTAAATAGGATTGCAGAACTTTATTTCATTGTCCAGATTTCTGGCTATCTGAATCAGAGACAAACTGATGTCTTTTCTTGCTTACAAGTGTTGTTGTGTAAAGTAAGGGATGCTTATGCCTCGTCCTAAGTGACGTATGCATGGCACCATTTTTGCTAAGGTGGTATGAATTTCTAATAACAGTTAGCTGATTCTGATGAGTACTGGCATGAAACCAGTATAGATCTGCACGTCTGTGTTTCCAGCTGTTGAGCTGTCCATTAGCGCCAGAGAGCAATCACGTCTGCAAAATTATGTTGACACAGCGTAGTGTATATATACAAGCGCGCACACACAAAACCAATGATCTGTTAACACGACACACTTGAGTTGACATACATCACAGTATTTGGACAGTTTTAGCTAAAGCACATGCTGTATTATGAGAGTTTGTACTGTATCTTCAACCGCAAAAGAAAACACTGCACAATTTGCAGTTTTTCATGGCAATGATGGAACAAAGCATGAAATCCTACAGCAGTTTGCACAATGTGTCAAAACAACTTCAGAAGCTCGACGTTTTTGTCGAAAATACAGGAGTCAAACATCAGAGCCACGTCTGTAACTAACCACAGATTTGTTGAACTTTCCTCTGATGTTAACATCCTGCAGTGATGTTAACTGGTCTGGATGGAGAAAAAGACGCAAGTAATCACACCTCATACTGAAAGATTTCTGCTGTGCGTTCCCAGTGTATGATTATAGAAGGGTTTGTTTTTGTTTTTTTTTGCAGACAAAAACCTGTCCTCGTGTGTATCTAACCTCTGCCCTGTGCCTGCCTCATATTGTTGCACCATACTGAGTGAGGGAGTTGAGGAACAAGAGGCTGCACCGGCCAGACAGGAGCTGATGATGATCTAGAGGACGGAGCTGTAGATGATTTCATATCCCAAACCAGGTTTTACATGTAGTTTAATTTGTGTCTACTTGAGAACACCCTGTTCCAGATGTTTTCTTTGCCCCCTACATGGCTTGTGGCAACCGAAAGACATGCATTTTTCATCAATGGCTTTATTGCCACTGATTTAACTGATTTATAAAAGCCAGATATGTTGAGTGCATGTCTACTTGATGCCATCTCAACATTCCCCCTCAGGAACTGTGGATCTCTTCAACAAGTTACCTAATTGCCTCTAATGCTATCATTGCTAATTTGTCAGTTTTGGTGGACGGCTATGTCTCGGTAGGTTTGTAGTGACGCAGAACTTCATATAACGTAACTCTGCTTTAAATTTCTCATTATAATCCCAGTTCAGTTTGCCATATTCCTTCATCACGATAAAGCTCTTTGTTAGTTGACACTGAACTGAATTGAACCATGCTGTTATAATGCAGATATAATCATGTGTTTAAACACCATTCAGAGGTGAAGGAACTGTGTGACGTTTGACTGGAATTTTCCCTGCAACTTGGAGAAAAACAGCTTTTATTGACTTTCTCCAGATCTTTTCTTTTCAAAATTGTCTGAAAAATGATTTCTACTGTCACATTTAGAGCTAATAATAAATCCCAGCTGTGTTTCTGAATGAAACCTACGACTAATGAGCTCTGCAAGGGCCACAAATTTCTCTTCTTTCTTGAATCATTTGAATACATTTTTGTGTGCTGCACTCAACAAACAAACTGCCTCAGAGTACACTAGAGGCTTCTCTGTGGTATTTCTCTCCATGGGTGATCAAGAGGCGGCACTTGATCCCGGTGTTAACCTGAGAGCACCGGAGATGTGTGTGATGTATTAACGCAACCAGATGCTGGTTCTTGGGGATATTTAATCAATTCAGAAGCTCACTACTTTTCCAGAAGCAAAGCACTGCTATTAAGCAGCCTCAGACCACCACCAAGACAAAACAGCCAAGTACAGTCTGCCCCAGCACGTCGCTCCACATTCTTACCATAATTCCACTTTCAACATCAACACTGCAGTGACTTACAGGGCCTCGCAACACAGCTTCAACAGAACTGGAATGCTATAGCATATTACCTCTAAAAAAAAAAAAAAAAAAAAAAACTACACAAACTGTAATATGACATAATATGGATTTAAATATATTTTCTGTATAAATAATATAACCTATAATGAATCAAACAGGCGTTTAGGTTGAATGTGAAATTTTGAAGGGACATGGGAGTTCAGACTGCCTGAGATAACAGAGTGGAAATTTGATGGATCCTCTCTGATAAACTACTTTTAGGGATCCAGACAGTGTGTGTACTGTCTCCACTGAGCACATGAGGGTGTGAGATTTGTCAGCATAACACGGAGACATGTCTGCGTGTAAAATCCAAACAGTGAGTTGATGTCTTATGACAAATTAAGTTAAGGTCACATGTCAAAATCGGCTTAAATATTTATATATAAATATGTTTAAATATAGTTTCAGATGGTAACACGAAGACCTTTTTGTGATTTCTCATGTTAAACACTGCAGCCCAAGCATGACCTGTTTAAATCTCCAAAGCCAGATGTATGTTCTTCCAACAGATTAGTCAGAGATAGGCACATGCTCATTAGCACCGTCAGCAAGCTCATAATTTACTTTAAATGTTTTCCTTTCACATGTAGTCTTGGTATCCCAGAGTCGCATGCTACTGAAGAAAAATAACTTGCAGCGTAACAGATAATTTCAGTAATTTAATCCAAAATGAAGGTAATACATAGAGTTTTTACAAACACTTTTATTTCTAATTTTTATGACTAATAGCAGGTAAACTTAATTAATCTCAGATATTAATCAGTTCCTGGAGTATTTTTAATAGTCTTTTTTAATACTTTTTTAGTATTTTTAATACTTCCTTTTTTTAATTTAGAGCTGAATGTGCATCAGCATATTTCTTCTTCAGATTAGTTTGGTTTGTGACTCTTATTTCTAATTAGCTTGAGTCACAATGAATTAAATGATTTGTTCTATTTCTAATTCTGACTGCTTTTCCTATAATTATCTTTGATTAATCCTAAATAAATGTCATTCCTGAGAAATATTTTTGCTTCTCTTTCTGTGATAATGATTGCTCAGTGTATTGGTATGTAATTAATCTTTCTATCTTGAGTATGAGAGGTTGCAAGAATGATTATGGGGTAGATTTAATTATTGGCTTTAATATAGGTTATCCATTTTGTAAATATTCACTAATGATTGAAGTTTTCTCCCAATGGAAGTTGCAAAAACATCTGTACACAATGTAACACTAAGCAACGGCAAAAGAGAAAACATTTAAAGCACATCATTAATAACAGAAATGGGAACAGAAACGTCAGTCGTTGGCCTATTTCTTCTAACAGGACTTTGATACGTCAGACAAAACAAATTGGTTACAACCGACTTAATGTCAGGAAAAACAATCTCCTGCTGATCATTTACAGATGGTAAAGTTCCCAAAAACCTCCGAACACAAGCGTACAAACTCAGCTCAGAGCTTCCAATCACCCGCAGTGTTGTCTCTGCATCCATCCATCCTGATGAGTAATGTGGTAATTTATTTGGCAGCCCTTGAATTACTGCAAGTTTAGCAAAGCAATAACTCTAGCTATCAGGGGCCCCATCGCCTAAATCTTCCAATTCACCAGTGACAGGAGTTGCAATCTTAAATCTTCAGTTCCTAGTCTCCTGGGAATCCTATACTATTTTCCCCCAGAACATACATGTCAATTATTAATTCTGTTTTTATTTGTTCCACTTATCGAGACGTCAACAAACCCACCATGAGCATTTTCCATTTGCCAGTCACAAAACCAGTGGGATTTTCAAACTCGTGCTCAGGAACCAGGTTAGTTAATGCTAATGAAAGAGGTCAACATGAACCTATTTGTACAGAAGTGATGTTTTTAGTGGGGGTTAGTTAATTTATTCTTGCAGCTATGAAAATGAAATATGCACTCAAAACCATTTAAAATTGTGAGGTCGGAGCTGGCATCAAACCTCCAACTTTCCAACCTGGATTTCAAACCTCAGCGGAAATTTCTGATGCTTTTGTTGACATGGAAACTTTAGATTACACTCTCTGCATGCAAATGCGTATGTAGTAGCACACAGTCCGTAATCTGTCACGTGTCTTAAAGCTGCAGAATGTGACTTTTATAAAAAAATATATCTTTTTAACATATTTGTTAAAACTATCACCATGTCGTGATAGTATGTTGAGACATTTGTCAAAGTTTTGTACTGAAGCTTTAAAGAGACACATGATCTCAGCTAACTTGTTGTCACATTTTGGGTTCAAAGCATATCTGCATCTGAGTCAAACCCTAATTAATTTACTTTAACATTCTGTCATTAACTGGAAGTACTGTATAGTTACGAGAAATTGTACAAAAGAGCTGCATTCCTGCAAAGTTTGGCATTGCATATGAAATCCCAGTGTCCAGTTTGGTGTTGTAAACAAGGCCAATTTTGCCTGGATGTGACGCATGCCAGGCAGTCAGTCTGTCTCATTTAACTTTGAATACAATTATGTTCTCACACTTGGTTCCAAGCAAAAGTGAGAGCCTCTCATTGTTGAGAGTTCTGCTGACCGTATAATGTACTTGTTGAACCTTTACTCTCTGCCAGATTAATATTTATTGGTGAGCTCTGACTTTGCTACAGTCAGAGCTCAGCAATAGGTTTTTAGTCCGTTTTTAAAGTTGCATTAAAAAGTTTTCAACTTGCAAAATCCTGCAAAGATCGGATTTTTGAAACTTTTCAAATGGGAATGTGATGACAGAATGTCTTTTGAAAATATTCATACCAGTTGGACTCTTGTATGACAGAACAACACAACGTACTTGATAATTGTAAAGTGGATAGACTCGTTTTTCCAAACATGTGGTCTATCGATACGTTCTATTGTTTGCTGCAATTACAATTGAAAGACCTTTGGGAAATGTTACTAGGACCGTTGCTCATCTCAAGACTAAACCACATATCTTAAATTATGTGGTGGTTAACTTAAGCTCTGTCATATTAGATGGCAGTGTATGTCAGTTTTGAAGTCTCACCACTAACTATGAATACAGGAAGACATGCAAGCTATTGAAAGATAAGATTTATCCAAACCATTTGATATAAATAATTTTTGTTGTATCTAACAAAAAAATATATATAATAATAATAATATCACTTTAATTACATGCATTAGTGCAGCATTTGAACATATTTTCAAGTGCATTTTATGCACCCTCTTTGCCACAGATCAGTGACATATGTGCTTCTACTTAAGTAAAGAAAAAGATACAAACCAGCTGTTTCTGTCCCCAAAGTCAGATTTCAGGCTGAATAGCCAATCATACTGGGTGAAGGTTTTCAGAGTTGTTTTTGAAAGATCGTTCAGGACCTTTTTAGTAACTGAAAGAGGGTTCTTTAATGTTTATGGAGAGCACAGAGATCCAATTCAATGGGTAAAATCCACGTTGTGCCATGGAAGGAAAACAAAAAACACATCTCCAGTCTTTGGTCGAGCTATAAGTGACTGACAACAAAAACAGATGGTTTGAATCACAGAGTACAAAGTATTCTGAGAATCTGTCCAGCAGGTGGTTTTCCCATAAGAAGACGCTGATGTTCTGAGTCGAGGACATGCTGCTGCTGGACACAGACAGACAGGTATGTCCTCTGTCTAGAAAAAAAACAGGAAACATTATGTCTCTATACATAGACTACATGAGCCAATACAATAACGTACTTGACTCTCGTGGTGAGGTTTTCATCCAACTATATTAACAGTGATGTTTGTAGAGCTCAAACAATTGCAGTAGGCAGAACATGAAAGAGCAGAGGTTGCCGTAAGAATTTTGTGGAGAACAATAGCTGCGTTTCCATTAAAATTGTGCACAAAACTGTTAGTATTCCCTTAAAGTCAAAGAACGATTTTGCAATTGCTGTGTTCCAATTAACTAAGAGACACACATAAAACACGTAAATAAATTTGTTCACGCAATCTCCTTAAAGAACTGTGGGGATCCAGGGTTTTGGGATGGTGGGGTTGTTCATCTTTTGTCCACCAGAGGGCGTCCTGAGGTTTTGCCTGGAGGGTTGGCCTTCAGCTCGGGTCCCAACACACCTGATGCCAATCTCGTCAGCTCCTATAAGAGGAGGGAGTCACCGTCACTTCACTGCCAGAGTGTCACCAATGTTTGGTACTACAGGCCCCAGAGTTCACACCTCTGTTTTTTTTTTTGTGATTTAGTCTAGACAAGTTCTCAGTGAACCTTTGTGTCTCTCCCTCAGAGATCCGAGATTGCTGTGCTGTGGAATCCCTGTCCGCCCGTCCGCACTCCGACGCCGCCTCTTCTGCCGTCCACCTCCCACCATCAACCCCGGACTCCCCAGGCGCCCTTTCCCCTCCCGGCTCGGACCCGCTCCAAAC
>NW_015113764.1:22015-23692 GCF_001443285.1 Poecilia latipinna
TATCGCGCTTCCCTCCCTTCGGGTTCTGTTGGACCGCCGGGTGGCGGTCATTGAGAGGGGGGGTACTGTGGGGATCCAGGGCTTTTGGGATGGTGGGGTGGCTCTCATCTTTTGTCCACCAGAGGGCGTCCTGAGGTTTTGCCTGGAGGGTTGGCCTTCAGCTCTGGTCCCAACGCACCTGACGCCAATCTTGTCAGCTCCTATAAGAGGAGGGAGTCGCCGTCACTTCACTGCCAGAGTGTCACCAATGTTCGGTACTACAGGCCCCAGAGTTCACACCTCTGTTTTTTGTGATTTAGTCTAGACAAGTTCTCAGTGAACCTTTGTGTCTCTCCCTCAGAGATCCGAGATTGCTGTGCTGTGGAATCCCTGTCCGCCCGTCCGCACTCCGACGCCGCCTCTTCTGCCATCCACCTTCCACCATCAAACCCGGACTCCCCAGACGCTCCTTCCCCTCCCGGCTCGGAACCGCTCCCACCCCAAGTAGGTCCCCCGACTCCGTTTTTGTTTTTCTTGAAGATTCCAAACTGAACTAGAACTAACCCTCCCTGTCCTCCTGTGCTTAGAATTCTGGCGTCAGCCGTGAGAGGAGATCCATGCCCCCCATGTCACCTGCCATCTTCCTGTTTTGCTTACAATAAACCTCACACAAATAAAACTGGTGCTCTCTGTTGTGTTTCTGCATGTGGGTGAAGAAATTAGAATCTGACATGACAGAACACTCTGGCCAACAATCAAACCCAGCAGACGCACTCAGAAGGACACTACGGGAACAGCATGATCTCATTCAAAATCACGACGCGGCTTTGCGTGAGTTAAATGATCGCCAGGCAGAGACAAATCGTCGCCTGGAGGAAATAGCAACCTACTTGCGAGACTCTAGTCAGCAGGCTCCGGCTCCCGCTCCAGCTCCTGCGCCGGCTCCTTCACCTGCTCCTAGCTCCGCCGTCCCAGTCCATTCCACTTCTTGCGAGTTTCGCCCGCCTAACCCTGAAAGATTCACTGGAGACGTGAGTAAATGTGGTGGATTCCTCCTCCAGTGTTCGATTATTTTCAATCATTCCCCACATTGTTTTTCACATGACGGGGCAAAGATTTCGTTTATCATCTCACAATTATCAGGCAAGGCTTTAAGCTGGGCTGAGGCCAGATTTCCCTCGCCCACTAATTACGGCTGCACATTTGAAGAATTTTTGAAGGAATTTAAACAAACTTTCAATCAAGACCCCGACAAAACAGCTGATGCTAGAGAACTGCTAAACATCAGGCAAGGGCAGCGTTCTGTAGCGGACTTTGCCATAGACTTCCGTATCATGGCAGCCGGATCAGGTTGGAATCCTCCAGCTCTGAAAAGTGCCTTTTTCAACGCCTTACACGAAAACATTAAAGACGAATTGGCCACCCTGGACGAACCCGAATCTCTTGACGAATTAATAAGCCTAGCCATTCGACTAGATAACAGAATCCGGGTCCGAGCCAAGGAGAGAAAGAGGGGAAGTCCTTTAGTCAGAACGTCTGTTGGAGGTGGAGTAACTAACACCCTTACCTGTTCGTCTTCATCGGTTGTCGAACCAGAGCCCATGCAGATAGGCAACACACGCCTCTCACCTGAGGAGAGACAGAGACGTATCTCCGCTAACCTCTGCCTGTATTGTGGGTCACCTGGGCATTTCATTG
>NW_015113764.1:27434-31764 GCF_001443285.1 Poecilia latipinna
TCACCTGGGCATTTCATTGCTGCATGCCCGGTGAGAGTAAAATCCAGGGTCCGCCAGTAGGTGCGGGGAGTCTGGCGGACCATCTCATTAAAGAGAAATCTCCTCGTCTGTTGTTGCCGGCCACACTGCTACACAATGACCAGTCCTTTACCCTGTCGGTTCTAGTAGATTCCGGCTGTGAGCGGAACCTAATTGACTCAGGCTTTGTTCAACAGATGGCTATCAAAACAGTCCCTTTATCCACTCCTCTTAGAGTATCGGCGCTGGACGGCAAAGCATTGCCTCAGATAACCCACCAAACCGAACCTTTGAGTATGCTCATTTCCGGAAATCATCACGAACGGATTTCGTTTTACGTTTTTCCCTCTGCAAACTCTTCTATAATCCTAGGTTTTCACTGGTTATCTCTACATAACCCTCATATCGACTGGTCCAAAAGACATATAGAATCCTGGTCCGTTAATTGTCACTCATCCTGTCTCCGCTCAGCTCTCCCACCAGGTTCCCCGCCGGCAAAACAACAGGAGGCAGACCCGCCAGACCTCTCCCATATCCCAGCTGAGTATCACGATCTGGCTCCGGTGTTTAGTAAGTCTAAAGCGCTGTCACTCCCACCTCACCGGCCATATGATTGCGCAATCGACCTTCTCCCTGGGGCGCCTCTCCCAAATAGCCGTCTTTATAACATCTCTAAACCCGAGAGGGAAACGATGGAAAAATACATAAATGAGTCTCTAGCTGCCGGCATCATTCGGTCCTCATCTTCCCCATTAGGATCAGGGTTTTTTTTTGTGGGAAAGAAGGATGGGTCCCTCAGGCCATGTATTGATTACCGGGGTCTAAATCAAATTACTATTAAGAATAAATACCCATTGCCTCTTCTTTCCTCCGCATTTGAACCCGTGCAGGGAGCCACCATTTTCACAAAGCTAGATCTAAGAAACGCTTATCACCTCCTCCGAATTCGTGAAGGGGATGAGTGGAAGACCGCGTTTAAGACTCCCCTGGGCCATTTTGAATATCTTGTGATGCCGTTTGGCTTGTCTAACGCACCCGCCTGTTTTCAAGCCCTGGTAAATGATGTCCTCCGGGATTTTTTGAACATATTCGTGTTCGTTTATCTTGATGATATTCTGATTTATTCAAAGAGCCTCCCTGAACATCAGAAACACGTCCGCCTGGTTTTGCAACGCCTTCTGGAAAATAAACTTTTTGTCAAGGCAGAAAAGTGTGAATTTCACCGATCCTCAGTAAGCTTCCTGGGTTTTGTTCTAGAAAGCGGACAGATTAGACCTTCTGACGAAAAGATCAGAGCGGTCTTGGAGTGGCCGGTACCTGAGACCAGAAAACAACTCCAGAGATTCCTCGGGTTCGCCAACTTCTACCGCCGCTTCATTAGAAATTATAGCCAGACTGCCCAGCCTCTCACCGCGCTAACCTCTGTCAAAAGCACCTTTACATGGACACCTGAAGCTGACGCGGCGTTCACCCGACTTAAGACGCTCTTCGCTAATGCGCCGGTCCTCATTCAACCGGACCCCACTAAACAGTTCATCTTGGAAGTTGATGCATCGGATTCCGGAGTTGGAGCAGTCCTTTCACAGTCCTCAGATTCAGATCACAAGACTCACCCATGTGCGTTTTTCTCTCGTAGGTTGTCTCCGGCTGAGAGGAACTATGATGTTGGAGATCGCGAACTCCTCGCGATAAAACTGGCCCTGGAGGAATGGCGGCACTGGCTAGAGGGCGCCCAACACCCGGTACTAGTCTGGTCAGATCATAAGAACCTCTCATACCTGAAAACAGCTAAGAGACTCAATCCACGCCAGTCCCGTTGGTCATTGTTTTTCTCCCGGTTTAATTTATTCATCTCTTACCGACCAGGTTCAAGAAACACTAAACCTGACGCTCTGTCCCGATTATATTCAGCTAATGATTCAGATAAGGTTCCAGCCACGATCTTGCCCCCCAGTTGCTCCGTTGCCACGGTTACTTGGGAGATAGAGGACCTTATCAAGCAGGCTCAGTCATCCGAACCAGACCCAGGCACTGGACCTCCTAACAAGACGTATGTTCCCACATCCATCAGACCTCGACTGCTAAATTGGATGCACTCCACTAAATTCTCAGCCCATCCTGGTGTTAGTAGAACTGTTGCCCTCATTTCACGCCGGTTTTGGTGGCCGTCCAGTTATAAAGATATTAAGGAGTATGTCTTGGCCTGCCCAGTTTGCGCCCGTAACAAACCATCTCACCAATCCCCTTCTGGTCTGCTAAAACCGCTTCCCACACCCAAACGTCCGTGGTCGCACATCGCTGTAGACTTTGTTACCGGACTCCCAATATCTAAGGGCATGACCACTATTCTTACCATTGTCGACAGATTCTCCAAAGCCTGTCATTTGGTCCCACTAAGAAAACTTCCATCAGCTTTTCAAATGGCCCAGCTCCTGGTAAAACATGTCTTCAGACTACATGGGATTCCTCAGGAAATATTGTCTGATCGTGGACCTCAGTTTACAGCCCAGGTGTGGAGACACTTTTGTGCGGCCCTTGAGGCCAAAGTTTGTTTAACATCTGGTTATCATCCTCAGTCAAATGGACAGACGGAACGCATGAACCAGGAGCTGGAGTCAACCCTCAGATGCCTCACCTCGACCAACCCATCTGACTGGAGCCAATTTCTCCCCTGGGTCGAGTATGCTCACAATTCTCTTACTTCATCTGCTACTGGTCTGTCTCCTTTCGAAATCTCCCTAGGCTATCAACCCCCACTCTTCCCTTTGGATGAGAAGGAGATATCCGTTACTTCTGTGCAGCACCACATCCGCCGCTGTAAAACCATTTGGAGTAACACGGTTGCGGCCCTGAATCGAACGGCGGAACAAAACCGCCGGTTTGCTGACCGTAAAAGACGGCCAGCTCCCCGCTACACACCTGGACAACAGGTATGGCTTTCAACTAAGGACATCCCACTAAAATCTATGTCTAAGAAGTTGTCCCCCCGCTTCATTGGTCCCTATGAGATCGAGTCGGTCATCAGTCCTTCTGCTGTTCGTCTTCGCCTCCCTCCCTCTCTCCGTGTCCACCCCACCTTTCATGTGTCTCAGATTAAGCCTGTGTTCACCAGTTCCTTGTGCCCGCCACCTGAACCCCCTCCTCCCGCCCGTGTATTTGACGGGGGCCCTGTTTATTCTGTCCGCCAGATCATTGACTCCCGGAGACGGGGTAGAGGTTGGCAGTATCTGGTGGATTGGGAGGGTTACGGCCCTGAGGATCGTCAATGGGTCCCTGGCTCGTTTATTGTGGATCCTTCCCTCATCACTGATTATCGCGCTTCCCTCCCTTCGGGTTCTGTTGGACCGCCGGGTGGCGGTCGTTGAGGGGGGGGTACTGTGGGGATCCAGGGTTTTGGGATGGTGGGGTTGTTCATCTTTTGTCCGCCAGAGGGCGTCCTGAGGTTTTGCCTGGAGGGTTGGCCTTCAGCTCTGGTCCCAACGCACCTGACGCCAATCTTGTCAGCTCCTATATGAGGAGGGAGTCGCCGTCACTTCACTGCCAGAGTGTCACCAATGTTCGGTACTACAGGCCCCAGAGTTCACACCTCTGTTTTTGTGATTTAGTCTAGATAAGTTCTCAGTGAACCTTTGTGTCTCTCCCTCCCGAGATTGCTGTGCAGTGGAATCCCTGTCTGCCCGTCCGCACTCCGACGCCGCCTCTTCTGCCACCCACCTTCCACCATCAAACCCCGGACTCCCCAGACGCCCTTTCCCCTCCCGGCTCGGACCCGCTCCAAAACCAAGTAGGTCCACCGACTCCGTTTTTCTTGAAGATTCCAAACAGAACCAGAACTAACCCTCCCTGTCCTCCTGTGCTTAGATTTCTGGCGTCAGCCGTGAGAGGAGATCCATGCCCCCCATATCACTTGCCATCTTCCTGTTTTGTTTACAGTAAACCTCACACAATAAACACTGGTGCTCTCTGTTGTGTTTCTGCATGTGGGTGAAGAAATTAGAATCCGACATGACAAAATGCATCTAACTTTTTCTCCGTAGTGACTCAAACCACTGACTGAGGCCCCAATAACTTGTAGTAAATGAAATTAAGCGACTCCACTTAAATTACCAGCAGCTGTGCTGTGGTCTGAACACAGCTTCACAAATTCTTCCTGGTTCCCATCTGCAGAGAAATCTGCGTGGTTCATCGACAGTTGGATCTGTCTGATCCAAACTGAACAATTCATCTCTGCGAGTTTTTATATATATACACACACACACCCCGTACGCGGTTCAGGCGCTTTTTCCAATGATTTTTTATTTTTTATTTTTTA
>NW_015113764.1:34715-133536 GCF_001443285.1 Poecilia latipinna
TTGCAGTTTTGCGAAATACAGCTAATTTCCATACAGACAAAAAAAAAAAAAAAAACACACCTCATCCTAGTACAAAAAACTTTTGATCCAAAATCGTGTTTTTATCAAAATTGCCTCGTTTCCATTGCACTAATTTACTTTTGTAATTCCAATTTATGCGATTTTACGCTCAGTGGATACGTAGCTTATGACACAGGTGAGAATATACACATGGAGTAATCAAGGGGATGAGAAACAGCAAGGAGATGAATCACACATGTAGCAGATGAAACCTAAAAACACCAGAAACGTGACAGAAACAGAGCAATATGGAAATATAAAAAAAGAAAAAAACTGATACCAACCAGAAAAGGTTGGATTGGTGATTTTTTTTTTTTTTTTAAGTGATAGTAGAAACAGGTTAAAGTTGTTTTTCTGCTATTTGTTGCAAGCAACCAAGAGATAAGACAGATAACATGAACATAAATTTGACTGTTTACTCTCTCTATCTTAGTGAATTCGGCTGACCACCCATTAAACAGGCCAAGACACGAACTCAGCCAGAAGAAGCAAATCATCTCATGCCTGGGAGCTGGTTTTGTGTGGGCACTGGCCATCTGAGAATCTTGTTTAAACAGATCCAGGCTGAAAGACGTAATGACCATGCTGACAGCAGCCATACGAGATGTCTACTGATGGCTGGTCTGTTGTGCGGCTTGGAGTCCTGCAGCTGAGGAGAGAAAGGAAGGGGATGTTGCGGTTCGCCGTCTCTTTAAGTGAGCTCCGTAAGAAAAGAAGCACATGAGCCTGACGTTAATATTTGTTCTCCCACCAAACTTGAACCAACAGAATGTAGGATATACGGTCCTGTGGCAGCCTGCTGTGTTTTTCCTACCAGTTCAAATGTGTTCTGATGTCTGCTCTAATGTCGTCTCAATTAAGCATCCACACGGAGACAGAGCACAGCTCAGACCTAAAACTTGGCCTGTGGATGCTGAATCAGGTAGTGGTAAGTTTGGACTCCATTCTGTATAAAATTATATATAATTTGAAATATATTTTTGCTGATGTGATTGATTCCCAAAAAGCCTGTGAGCTAATAGCACGTGCTTAAAGCGTGACCAGGAATGAAAATGCATGAATAGACAAAGAGATGTTGCATAATTTCAAAGAAACAGATGCCGTATTTAATGCTGTCTCAAGAACTAAAACAGCTGTCCAAAGCAAACAATAGAAAAACTTGCTTTTTTAGACTATTATTGTTTTTGAAGGCAGTCCATTTTTTAACCTCTTACAGTAACTATTTAGAGTTACCGTTTGGAAACCTGCATAATCTGCTTCACAGATTTTAACATGTCCTTTGTGTAGGTCCAGTCCCTGACCACATTCCCCAGGACTTATCCCTGCAGAAAATAACACGTGTGTGATGTCCTTGAGTCGCAAAGCTTCTTTATCTGATTGAGACTTGATCTGCTGCTATGCTCTGATCTTGCTAGCTAAGACCAAGGCAAAAAAAAAAAAAAAGGCAGGGATCTAGATATCAAAAGATCTGAAGATGTTCATCGTCCCTTAACATGAGCTCCATAAAATTGCTTATCTTATTTATCCATAAAACCAAACTCCTCAGCAATTTTCTATGCATGCTCAATCCTTGGAATGTAGCATACAGTCCGAGCACCCTTGGCCCTAACCCTAAGCATAACCCAGTATGGGTTAGAGACCAATGCTTAGTACTACCTATTTTAATAGTTCAAACATCAAATCTACTTTAACATGCATCAATATGCACATTGAAAACTATCTTGGGATACTGCAGAAAGTAATCTGCAGTTGTCCTTGGGGTACATCCAGTTAGCTTCCAGGAAAATGAATGGCTCTCCTGTATAGGCTGCTTTGCAAGCGCCAACCAATAGTGTACCATAGTAGAACTATGCCTAGTTATTTCAGCTTCCCTAGTTGGGATTTTGTCAAATTATTTTAGATGTGCTCTATGAAAAAATGTGTTAATACGCAAATCATTTGGAGTCACATTCACAGAAACCTCTGCGAATATCGAATAGGCAGGAGTCCACTTTTTCTCAAGCTTTCAGGGGGTGAGAGGTTGGGCAATGCAGAGCGGAAGGCAAATGATTCATGAATTCTTAAAATTTGTAGAAGTTATTTGTAATTGCTCTTAAATGGAAGCATTCCCACTGACATGCTTCCATTTCAGCGGAAGCATTTCCACCACCTAAGATGACAGACCAGGTATCCATCAGAGAAGCAGCTAAGGGGTAACTCTGGAAGACATTAATCTGCAAAAGAAGGCTCTCTGATCTGAAGTACAGGTGAAGGAAAATGAAAACCATTAACCATTACCCTAACCCTGAATAAACATCCCCATAGTGAAATTTGGTGTTGGCAGCATCATGCTGTGTGCATGCTTTTCCTTGGAAGAAGAAGGAAACTACTAAATGAGTAACTTAACCAAGTTCTCCACACAGTACTATTCAGCTGAAGGAGCTGCAGAGGTAAAGCATTGGAAAACAGCTTCTTTCTCATCAGTTGAATAACTTCAATATAAAACTCAAATGTGTGACAAGAGAAAAGGGATGAAAGCATCAGTTTTATGAAACCACTTTTCCCAGTAATGTAAGACTTCCAAGTTTAAAAATGTAATCTATTCTCCACATTTCAACTTTATAAAGAGGGAGATTAAACACTTCAGGAGAAAAGTTTTAGCTCTGTTTTTGGTTGCAAATAAGGCGGCCCTTCTTCAAAGAAAGTCACAAATGAAAATGTTCCATTCTGTTATGAAAGCCTGTTTCATTTTATCTCAAAGGTTCAATGAGCTTTTGTCCCAGACTCGGCAGTCTGCACCGTTATGATCCCCGCTTTCAAAAGAATGCCTTCAAGTAATACGACGACTGGTTCCACGTCTGGGCATATGCTTGCTGCAGAGGAAGAAGTGGAGTGACTGCCCAGCTGCCTTGATGCACGTCATGTGTCATGTGGGATGCAAATGAAAGACAAAGACAGAAGCTGCAAGAATACCAGAAGGCATTACACAGCTAAACTGAGGCAGATAGAGAGGGTCAGAAGCTATAAAGAAGTGAGGAGAGGGAAAAACAGCAGCTCAAAGTTTTCATATCCCATATCCCCTCAATGTCTAAATTTAACTTTTACTGTCCCAGCTTGAAACTGGCACAAATTCAGCCAAGGGTTTAGCGTTAAGGTGGAATATTCCGCTTGTGTTTAGTTTGGTTCTTCCCGTCTTTGCTCTGTGAGTCTTCGTAATCTGACTCCTCGTTGGTATGTAAACTATCACACACTGAGCTAGTTTTTGCTCTTCTCTCTCCACAAATGCACGTTCTTCACCCAAACGTAAAGAACTCAAATTGCTTTTATCTATTTGTCCCAGCTCCAGTTATTTTCGACACCGAGAACACGCCGTACCCTGAGGAGAAAACATTTGCATTTGCGGGTTTTTGACTTCAAGCACGCTGAGCTGTGTCAGCGCGAATAAGTCACTTCTGACTTAACAAGTGTGTGGGCTCATCACCTCACAATTCTGTCAAGGCTACAGATGCGAAGCGGCCAGTGGCTCAGATTCCAGCCATTTCCACGGCTGTGATGGATCCAAACACAAGTCATTCAGTCACCAGGCCCTTTGCAATGATTCACTGCGTCGGGCTGTGTGACTCAAAGATTTTTTCCCTGCCCACTTATGTCCTCCTTTGACTCCCATTGTCCTCCATGGACTTGGACTTGCCATTTGACCTGCAGCCAAGTTAGAGGCGCTTACTTAAGAGGTCAGCTGCAGGATTGTATACAGGATTTCTGCATAGCAACAGCCTGTGGAGTACACAAGCTAAAATGTTAAGAAAAAAAGAATCCCTAGTAAGTGGTTAGAAACAAGCAATTAGTTACCATTTGTTTAGCAATTTCATATACTCTTGATAGTGTAAGAAGAATAAATCACTCATGTATGCGCACAATACTGTCAGGTCTAGTGGGAATCAACATGTGCAGCTTATTTCCTTTGGAAAGTAAAGAATTGGCTCTTTCATTAGGTGACAGACAAAAAAAAACAAAAAAAAACATTGAAATTCCTTCAAATTCCCCCAAAAAAAAAAAAAAAAAAAAAAAAAAAAGATCCACAAGTTGGCAGGTCCAGCTGAAGCATCACACGGCACATGAGCCTGAGTGGGTGGGATCATAGTTGAGTGTTAAAGAGGACCAGATGATGGGACGAAGGTGTTTTCAGTCAGTGGGTTTCCGATCGCTGCTTTTTCTGGGAAAGATGGGATGAGACAAAGGAGAGCTGCAGCTGTTTTCTGCTGCCACAAAGTTTTATTTATGTTCGTCTCAGCTCACACTGAGCAGTAACTGACGGTGATTATGCAAGACTTGACTCTTCGGCTCGGGTCTCTTGCGGGTTGATATTTACCGACCTCTCTGGATTTGCCACTGCATTGTGTTTTTTATGAAGTGTGAACTGGTCCCCTAGACTGGGTGAGATGTAGCTGCAGCGCAATGATCTCAGAGTCTGGAAACCTAAGAGTTAGTCCCGAGTTTCCAGTGAGAAAAATTTATGTCCAAAGCGTGCGTTAAAAAAAAAAAAAAAAAAAAAGTTTTTTTTGTGTTTTTCGCCTCATAACCTTCAAATTTATTTCTCCTTTTCCTCTTTTCTTTTCTAACACAAGATCACAATAAAAACAGTCTGTGTAGTTGAATGAGAAGGAAAGGTTCTCTGGCCTCTGTACAGAGGCATGGTGTCATTTTGGCCTGGAAGACCAACGGAACAGAGCAGCAAAGGAAAGGAAATTTTACTTCTGCACCACATAGTCCCACGAGACACTTT
The DNA here is from genome assembly GCF_001443285.1 of Poecilia latipinna. Classification (NCBI taxonomy): domain Eukaryota; kingdom Metazoa; phylum Chordata; class Actinopteri; order Cyprinodontiformes; family Poeciliidae; genus Poecilia; species Poecilia latipinna. The sequence goes on from NW_015113764.1 coordinate 39,538, forward strand.
AAATAGGTCACAATAGTGCTGTTAGTCAACAACAGACACAGCACCACTCATCAACAACTGCTCTTATTGAGGATCTAGATCCAAACAACCTGAGTCAAAAGATTCCCTTGGAAATAATCCATCTTGCTCCAGTTATACAGAAAAAACTAACTCATCTCAAAGCATTCTCAGGCCACAAGGAACATATAATCCCTGCAGCCTTTTCTCCAGAGCTAACTTCCAGAGGAAGGCGTCTGATCAGGTGTGCAAATCAACTTTATGGTGGAGCTCCACGTTTAGCTCCCCAAAATGACAAAGCTCCTGACCCTGTTGTTAAGCCACCCTGCAGGGGAACCAGATGATAAAACCTCGTATCCAGAATGTCTGGCAACTCTCGCTGCAATAAAAGTATTTGCATAATGTCTGCTTCCTGGCAGAGTTATTGATAGTTTTAGATTTGGTGCCAACCCTTCAGGAAACTGGGAGTAAGAACTTCTGGTTCAGCATCATTGCATGACCTCACACATGGACTTTGGGAAGAATGGTCAAAAAAAGTGTTCTGTGAACACAGTTCATAAGCTTCCTCAGAAACGTCAAAGCTTGTGAGAGCTGCAAAAGGTGAGCTGACACGATATACCCAAGGTTTGAGAAAGGAATTTACTTATTTGTACAATTAAAAGTAACCATCTATACTTATTGGCCTTATTTAGTAATGTTCAAGGGCAGATTGTTATTTTGGAATAAAGTCAGGCGTGGTGCTTTCCCCTATGTATCATCATTGGGAAACAACAAACATGTTGGCACGTTTCTTCCTTTATGGGCTGTCCTCCATCTGCATGGCATGGTAACTAGTCACCACTGAGAGGTTTGGACCATAATCTTGGAAAGATTATTTGACTGTACTTTAAAAAAGCCTTTCCTGAAATTGCTTTTATCATAAATTGTCAAACATTTAGTGGTTTCCTTTTTATCTTAGCACAGTTATCCTTGGTTCAGCTTGTGGTGCATGTCTTCCCTTTCTCTTTTCTGTCACATTTCTGTTTAATAAAGGCCACTAGTGCCAAAAATCTTTTTTTTTTTTTTTTTTTTCACTTTCCTTTCTTAAAGCATGTTAATCACCATGGCATAATTGGTTTTAAACACTTAAAATGTGATTAATATTTTTGCTATTTATGTCATGGAAGGATTGTTTGAATGACTGTACCTCTAAAATTTGCACAGGAAAAAAATCTATTTTTGAGAACAAAGTGATCTATTATCATTCAGAGTAAGCCCTGCTAATATTCCATTCATACTTTTTTTTTTCTCTACAGGAGATGTGAGATACAATCAGCTAATCTCTGTCCATTCAGCCTTTACATCAATGTCGACCTTTTTCAGGAAACGCCACATACTGTTGTCTCACCACAGTCAAGAGATTATCTCCAGGAACAACAATCAATATAGAGATTTTAATTTGCAATATTGAAATCAAAACTCATGTCCGCCTTTCCACTGGTCATCTTTTCTAAAGCCATAAATGAGACAAGAAGAAGTACGGCGAAAGCTTCTTGATCATGTCACGCCTGGACAACCAAACAGGTGGGGGAAAAAAAAAACAAAGATCGTCTTCCTTCTCTCTTGCTCCACCAAAAATCCAGGTGGAAAAACATCAAGGAAAGTAAACTGACAGTAGGGTGTTGACAGATCCAGCTCCCATCTCCAACGCTTTTAGTATTTGGTCAAAACAGAAGGGACAGGAGATTCCATGGCGACTCCTCAAGATAAACAACATTCTGCACGGCACCTCCCTTTTCAGGAAAACATAGTGAGGCGTGGACCCGCCTGCCCGTTCCTGCCAGTGGAATGGTGAAAACTAAACACCTCGGTTTAAACATTTAATAACAAAATTCACTCATCTGTAATAAACAGTTCAGGCTGAAACAGAGGCCTTCGTGTTCTACGTCTGATACAATTTTTTTAATCTTTTTTCAACATTTTCTTTGGTGTTAAATTTTCTCTATTTTTGCTGGAAATGTTCTGTTATCTCTTTGTGCTGCTGCCAGTCTTGGACAGGATTCTCTTGCGAAAGAGATATTTAGTCTCAATAGGATTTTTCTGGTGAAATAAATGTTAAGTAAATAAAAAAATAAACTCATGTCAAAATGAAGTTGAGCAGGTGTATTTCGTCAACATCTTTCATTTCTAGGGCAGTGCAGCTGACTTCCGAACACAAACGCGGTTCACTTCAACCACAAGGGCGTCTGTGAGCTCTGGCGGAAACGCAAGGCTTGTTGTCAGACGGTCAGTGGAGGGCTGTCTGTGGTGGGCCTGCTTGCTCTGATCGTGGTTCTGGGGACACAACCACCACGGTGTCTGTGTTTGCAGCTAAAACCCAAAGCAAATACATTGGATGGGAAAATGGGAGCAGATTATAAACAGGTATTTCTGTGTTTATACGATTAACTGGGTCAAGAGACGTAGCTCACATATTTCTAAATGTATTTCATGTTTGGCTCCACCGTCAGCTTAAGTGGGATTCACACTTTAGGATGGAAGATTTCAGGGGGATTTAAACTCAAACTAGGAAAACATTGCAATAACACTATCTCCGAGTAATCCCTCTCATCTTCGTCAGCCGTATTTTTTTCTCCATAGTCTATTCAGTTTAAGATAAGTCCAAGTCAAATCCAGCTTCAGTTCTTATCAATCTGTTTCATTACAGTATTTCCAAACCACTTAATTTGCAATACCATCAAAGTCAGCTAGTAATATAGCACCGTTTCAGGCTTTGTTCAGAAATCCAACTCAATGTTTATCCCCTTTTATAGATACTTTTTTCGGATTATGATGTATTTATTTAAAGGAATCCTAAATTAAACATGCAGTTATTTTAAAGCCACAGTGTCAGTTATTAAATTTGAATGAAAAAGAAAACACATCTGATTGTTCTTCCTCTGACATGTAGAGTAGTTACTTCAAAAATAATTGTTCAAGTAGAAATAAAAAGTATGGTGCTGTAAAATTACTTATACTACTTTGTTAAAAAAAATTGCTGAAGTAGATGCAACTGAGTTAACGTTGCAAATTACTACCCACCTCTAACAATTGCCAACCATGGGACAATTAATAAACACTGAACAAAAGAGAATCAGTAAAGCCACACTAAATACACTTTTAAGTGTGGAAAATCTCACTAGTTCTTTGCTGTCCCTACCTAATGTTCAAATAAGGCATGCACACAACAAATTCAGTTGCTCAAATAAAAATCTGATCTTCCTTTACGTTTTTCTCACGAGCATCTTGGCAGAAAATATATCCATAAAAGGACAAAGGGGAAGTGATGTCGCCACTGTGCAATGATTTGGCTGCAGGCCTCTGGTGGAATCCTGGGTGATACTGGTGATGACGGAGACCAGCTGCTGACTCAGTGAGTCATTTTTACCTCTACAGGGAGCAGGAGAGAAGGAAATGCGAGGGCAGCAGCTCCCGCCCAGACGAAGACCAGACGCAGCCTGCTCCAGCCGGACATAACACTTTACTGAACAGTTAATAAGTTCGTAGCGTCAGTTTATACTGTCCACTACCTCTGGCCAGCGCCGCGATTGTGTTGCAAAGCATTCTCCTGATTTCTAAACAAAATCAGGTTACGCAGTTCTCCAGCAAGAATTAATCTTCGATTGTAATAACACTCAGTGAAGGAAAAGTTATAACTTTCATTGCAGTCTGCAGTGTTGTGACCTTTTAATTCATGAGTTAACGGAGATGCAGCCATCCTGACAGAAAGTTCTAGATGCATAAAATTAAAGGAGGTCAATACATTCGAAACGTCATAAAACGGCAAAGTTTTCCAGCTACAATGTCTTGCAACACTATTCACTATTACTTTAAACCTTTTAACATTTTGTCTCATTGCAACCACAGACCTCAACAGAATTTATTGGGTTTTTAAGTAATGAACCGACACAAATTAGCTCATTAAAGTGGAAGAAAAATAATACATGGCTAATGAATTAACAATAAAAACCGGAAAATGTGACATGACATTTGCATCCAGCTCCTTTTTCTCTAATACCCCTAAATGAAATTCACTACAGTGACCTGCTCTTAAAGCGTAAAATGATAAATGGACTGAACTTATATAGCGCTTATCCAGTCATTTCGACCACTCGAAGCGCTAGAGTCACATTCATCCATTCGCACTCAAACACACACACGTTCATATCCCGATACGAAGTTAGAAGCATTCTAATTTGTATGGAGTCAGTCTGTGTGTTATTTTATTCAAGAACATTAGTGAAGAAACAGCATCACAGGAAACTGGTCAGGGTCAGTTCTGGAGAACTTTAAAGTAGGGTTAGGATTGAAAAAACACCCAACCTTTAAAAGCTCTCACAGAGAACTGTTCAATCCATCATCCCATAGGAAGAATATGACACGACTGCAAAGCTAGAGATACGACTGTCCACCAAAACCCACACAATGGACAATTCTTCAGGTTATTCTGTGGGAACTGCAGAGATCCACAGCTCAGATAGCTATTAGTCATTCACTCCGCCGATCTGGACTTTAGGGAACAGTGACAAAAAAAAAAAAAAAAAAAAAGCCACTGCTGAAAGAAAGCCATAAAAAGTCATGTTTTCACTTTGTCACAAGCAACGAGGAGGACACAACAAACATGTGGACGAAGGTGCTCTGGTCAATTTGAACTTTTTGTTCCCGCTTGTGCTTTGTGTGAAGGAAAACTCACACTGTACTCCAGTTTGAACATGCCATCCAACATGGTGAAACATTGCAGCGATATGATGCTGGGAGTATTTGCTTTATTTATTTTTTTCAGGGACAACCGGTCACAGTTGATCAGATTAAGGATGGCGCTTAATGCAGCAGATTCTGGAAGAAAATATGTTATGATGTCCTTTTTGCTGGTAAATCACATGAAATCTAAATAAAGTACTGTACGTTCAATTTTTTTTTTTTTGCTGTAATGTGACAAAATGTGAACAGGTTTACGAGATATGGATACTTTTGCATGGCATTGTGAAAAGAGCAAAAATCTAAAATTTTTTAGATTTGACTTTCACATTTTGAAATAGTTAGAGAATGAGTAAGGTTTATTATTCCAATTTTAAATTTTCTTTGAATCATGAGAAACCACTATGAAATGCAAAAAAGACAGCTCAGCTTCATCTCAATCTTTATGTCTTTTTGTGGAAATCAGAAAAGTGATGAAAAAGAGAGGAGAGGTCATTTTGTGACCCTTTCAAATACTTTTGATGAAAGGAGCTGACTTATTAAAAGCGCAGGAACTGCCATCATTGTGAAATGAATTTATAAAAAAACTTACAAACGTTAAGTACCACAAATTTGAAATTACATGGAGTACCATGTCGGATATTAATTAAATCCTCTAAGAGATTTGCTCTATTGACTGAAGCTGAATGGAAGCAAATGCTCAAACTCTAACACACTAAAAAAATGTGTGGTGAATTTGATACAGATATCTCTTTTCCTGTAAGTGTGAACAAATCCTTAAGATCTATTATTTATTGCATTTTCAAAAAGTTTACACCAGATGCTCTGCTTGCCAGTACAAAAGTTGCAGACCATCATCTGCAATAAATTGACGCGGTGACATCTGAGTATGCGTGACAAGAATTCAGCTGATAAGTCTTTTCCTCGTGTGCTTTACATGGTTTCTGCCCCACAACAAACAGATGGAAAACTGTGATTAGAGACTTGATGTCTTCCAACTACAAGAACAAGATCATTCAATAAGTTAATCATCCATCTTACTCATCATAAAGAAATGTCTTTGTAGTTCAGTGGTACATCTCCAGCAGCTACAGATACAAAGAACCTCATGTACGACTTCACTTGAACAACTATCAATCATTCTGTTAGCAGAAAGTCTTTTAAAAATCTCTTAATTGCTTTTAGTCTCATGGATGGAAACGACTGAATACATCCAGACACCCAGCTGTCTATGGAAAGAGGGACGCAAAAGAATCACAAAAGTGCAAAGACACATTCTGAAATCAAAGAAAGCTTGCAAACATACATACCATTTCCGCCTGGACGACTATGTGAAGGTTTGTAATGACAGTACTGCTTTAACCTTTTATGGAAGCTCCTATGCTGCTGGCGGTGATGTCTCGCTTTGAGGGGCGAAGGCTGACAAAATGTCCGGAAAACAGGATTTACTTACATAAGGAACTTTGTAATGACTAAGTGTGTTTGCTGACGTCTTAAACGTTGAGCTATGCAGGATTTGTCCTTGGAGGTGGCTGGAATGTCTGGTAGGGCTGTTGGTGCCACCAGCATGCAAACCTGAACAATCCACTGACTGTTAATCCAGCAGGGAACAAACAGGCTGTTGTTGTTTGAAGCAAGATATGTAAAATGTGTCCCTAATTTCAAACATAAAGAGAAACAGACACATGAAGAATACCAGAATGTACTTATTTCACGGAAGAAATTAAAGTGTTTTACAAAAGTATGCCCAACCCTTTGAACATCCTTTTACTTTGCTATGCTACAATCACAAATGACAATTTAACTAGATTAGTGAAATCAAAACAAGGTGTTGTATAATTGTGAATTGGAGGGATAAGAGAACATGGTTTTGTTTGTCTCTTGAGAATCAACTTTTGATGTGATTCCAGTTGCGCGTCGTTTGACGTATGTCTTTACCATCTTCGCAAATTTAAACACTGAACAATTTGCCCATTCTTCTTTGCAAATAGTTCAAGTCTCAAGTAGTTCATAGTCAGATTAGAAAGAGTATTTGTAGATGTAATTTTCCACTCTGACAAATTGCTAAAGGTGTTTAGTTCTGAACTTTTACTAGCTCGTTACAAAACATCGTTTTAACCCTTCAAAATCCAGATAAAACACGTTGAATTTTGAGGATGAAGGGAGACAAATTGTGGAGAAATTCTGGAGTTCTGCCATTTAGCTTGCAGACCGACTTGTTCTAATAGGTCAAATCAAACTTTTCCAGACTTTTGATGATTATTTTGCTAACATTGAAACGGGTTTCCACACAAATTGTATCCCAGCGTTGGCCCATGTGGGGCCTCTGGGCTCGTTAGCAGTCTCTCAGGTGTAAAATCCTCTGCAATAAAGTGGAACAATATGGTTTGGAGTTGTTTTCGATATAATGACTCAAAACAGCACTGATGACTAAAAGATGAATCACCCATTTTATTGAGAGTTTTGTTGTTTAGTACTACAAAGAAAAATTTGATTTCGTAATTGTGTTTCTTATCACACAGCTGCAGCTGCTTAACCATAAAAGTATCCAATTAAAAAAAAAAAAAAAAAGTTAGACTTCTTGCAATGTGAAGTGGCCTCAGAGTGTTTTGATAGGCAGGAGTAAACATGGTTGCTATGCAGTAAAAGAAAACTAAATCCAAACATGATCTTGTTGTTTTGGCTACCATATGCACCTGTGTACACTCATTTTTCAGTAGTAGTGGGAATGTGACGTAAGATATCGCACGAGGCCAGATACGACATTAAATTGATCTCGATGCCTCCTTTCAGTCATCTGACAAGTTTGAGTGATCCTTTTTGGAAAAACTCCACCCAGAAAGGGCCACGCAATATGAAATATTACTTATTACACATCCAAGTGAATATGGGAAGAAAGCAAGAGATTTGTTCCCAGTGAGGACGCTCAAGGGCCTGTTTCTGTAAAAGCATGTTTCAGCTTTTTATTGGACAATTCATTCATTGTGTTGGAATTTGCCAAAGGAGATACATTTTATTTATTTATTTATTTATTTATTTTGAAGGGAAGCACATTGTGGCTGATTTTATTGATTACTGGAACTGGGTCACTTCACGTGCGGTCATTTACCAAAACCTACGTGCAAAGGATCGAAAACAAGTCCCCAGCGTCCCACATCCTTGGAGTGTTATTGTTGCAAAAATGTTTGAAATTACTCTGTGTAAAACTTTGGCGACCATATGTTTGGGTTTTTTTTACCCACAGATTTACACTTGGAGTTGACAGTTTACATCAGGCAGCTCTTTGAAATAAAGTGTTGAACTAGCTCTACCCATCACCCCCCAGCCCCCAGCACCGTACCACCAAAATATGCAAATATTTTTTGCTGCATTAGCTGGTGAGTAGCCAGAAACTTTCTGTACTGCAGGTTGTACAAGAGGGAGTGTACAACATGGTGAATTTGCATAAAATGTGAGCTGAACACAAACATGGCTAGACATGAGTGATTATATTGCTTTAGACTACAAAAAAATAAAATAAAATAAAATAATAACCAAAGGGTGAAAATGAAGAAAGAGCAGAAAAGTCCTGAGGCAATATCAATAAATGGATTTTTTTTGTGACTCTTTGGCCTGAATCACATTTCTTAATGTTACCCTTACGCCTCCCTTGTCTGGCTCGTCTTTCAAGTAGCATTTTAGTTCAGTCATGGTAAAAAAAAAAAAAAGAAAAAAAGTAAAAACCACAGACTTCATGTACTGAAGATCCTACATCAAAAACTTTGATTACTTTTTACATAAAGTTTATATGTAATCTATAATAAACTGACTGAAATGTTTGAACCTTCATGCCTGATGTACACACATTTTTGGAGATATTAACTTTCTGGCTAACTTTTCATACAAGGTATGATGAAAAGAAATGTAAAAATATGATGCAGAAAATAACCCCCTTTCACATCCCACCATGGAAGTGCACTAGATATTCCTGTTACTTTCCCAACCTACATTCAGTGTAAACAGCACATCCAGTGGACTTAGTGAACTCATTGACAGACATGGAAACCTTCAGTTTTTTCTTTTTTATGAAACTCACAGGCTGAATGTCTGTAGATGTGACCAAGAAAAGCTTTGGCGTCAATGAGAAAACATTGCAAAACATTATATTTGTTGCTGAAATTGCTTTTTAACATTTTTAATGCATTCTAAACAGTAAGATGATATTTATTATTAGTCAGAAACTAAGACTATCTAGTGTCTACCAGAAATAATTTATCTGAAAGGTTTCTTTTCTATTTTTTCTGTCTTTTTTTCACAAAATGAGCCATTTGAAAAGCTTTTTCTTTCAGCTAAATTCAGGTTTCATAACGTGGAACGTGGCATTTGGCACACAGGTGGAAGTCAGAACCACTAGACTCGGCCAATTTCAGAATCAAACACAGAAGAATGTTTCGCCACTTCAACACAGCAAATTTTGTGTTGGAGAAAGAGACTTTATATCCTCTCCAGCTGTGACTGTTCTCCCTGGCAGCACGATTCTTCTTCTTAGTTGGGATACTGGCTGCAGTCTGAACAGTCCCTCCAGCTCTGAAACCCGGGCCCTGATAAATGAGCAGGACTGGATGTAATACACCATTGCTCTCTGGTGGGTCTTTCGCAACAGGAAGCACGATATAATTTTTAACCCAGTTTGTCGGGCGAAAGGTGCTACAAACTTTAAATAAATGCAACCAATTGATTATAAGACAGATTTTCACTTCCTGAGCTGAAAAACAGCGAGCAGGGCAGAGTTAGTAAATCTGCAGAGTGTGAATCTTTAAGCCGCACTCCAAACAGTTGACTTGAGGCCCGCTGAAATACCTGCAGTGTCTTGTTTTAATTTTAGAAAATTTAATTAAAGGAAGTCAGCTGTGTTTATATGAGGTGCTTCTCCCATTCATAGTTGTGGTTAGCCACAGCGTTCCTGCCACAGAAACTGTTTTAGTCATAATTGAACAAGCTGGAGGAGCAGACACCCAAATAATTATCACAACCCTCCAAACGACTACTGCATTCAGTCTGCTGAGAAACGGGGCAGTGGAGGTAGAAATGAGAGAAGGAAAGTCTTCTCTTTCAACACAAGCAGTAATGAACTCGTAGCGACTATTAGGACCAGACTACACAGCTTTTGTTCAATAAAGAAGCTTGTTCCAGTTTTCATGTTTGACTGATGGAAATGAGAAATCTATAATTACAGCTCCATAAAAAGAGTAGCCGGGGAAAATAAAACCTGGTGGTGCGACACGCATTGACTTTAAAACATAATGCGGTTGGTATGTGGCATGCTAATGAATGTCAGAGAGAATACACAAATCAGACAGTCAGAGGGCTCTCATTTGAACGTCAGATAAAACCCATTTTCAAACTGTTTTACCCAATTTATGAATAAATCAAAGATTTCCGTAAGAGTGAATGTTTTCTTCAACAAAAGGATACAGAGAACAATCTCCTTTTTGGAAACATTTGCAAAGTCACGGGCTGGTTCAAGCCAAAAAAGAAGTTGCAGGTATCGTTTACCTTCACTTAATATAATATTTTATGTGGCGTTTTGAGTAACACCTGTGACTTTAGACAGATTTTAGTTTTGCAACATAAAACTGTGTATCTAATGCATAAAGGGGGAACATTTTGGAGCGTAAGCGCCAGGCAAGTAGCAAATCTTGAAATTCGGAGTTATTTATTTCTGCATCATAACTGTACCTGTAACACAGTTACCATTTTATTTTTGCTTAGCGTTTGAATGATTAAAATAAGTAGCAGAAAATATTATTGTGACCTTTAACCCGCATGTCTGCTTTCCATCAATCTGATTTGATATCTTTCGGGTTTGTCATCTGGCAAATTCAGGGTCCAAACTCCTCTCCCTGTAGCAAAACACAGAGAAAATAAGGCTGCAGCTGACTTTAGTGAAAATCCATGATGAATATTTTATGTTACTGTTCTGTTTCAAATTGGCTATTTTAGAGGAATTAAAAGACTTAGGTTCCTTTGCCTCTGCTGCACCTAAATCCCAGTGTAACCCTTATGTAACATGTTGCTCCAGACGCTTTAATTTCCTCTATTTAAAATCTATTCGTTATGTCTTTCCTCAAGATACGTGGAAGTGTCCCAGAGGTTGTTACATGATAAAACTGAGTCCAATTTCATGGGAAAAAAAAAAAAAAGCTGTGGAAAATCTCCTCATAAACGAGAGCAATTAAGGCTCTGCGGTTGTCTTATTCCTGCCTCTCCTGTTGTGCCTGTTGACAATGAGGCCTTAATTAACAGTGAATAATTTGGATGCTGTTGAGTGGAGCGTTTTATCAAATTTTTATAGCTTTCTTCTCTTATACTAATAATATAATGAATGTCGTCATTGCTGAGAGGAAAAGGCCAAACCACAGGCCTGCTCCTGTTAAAACTGCACTGGGTCACAGTGGTATAAAAAACAGGGTTTTTTTTTTTTTTTTTTTTTTTTTTTTTTAATTTATTGATACACTAGAAAAATGTTTACACTGTGATCATGGTGAGAGTCGAGTTTGTCCTAACTAACAAAATTCTGAGGAAAATAGTTTTTACTCTTCAAAGGACAAACAGACTTACCACCGTGGTTTGGAAATGAAAAAAACAAAAACAAAAAATCACCATGCAGATTTGATGCACTGGAAACTAAAAGTCAGTTTCATTGGGTCCTTTGATCGTTTCCATTAATGTGGTGTTTCCCATTAACACTGCGTCCTCGAGGCACATTACCCTGCATGTTTTAAGTGTTTCCTTGCTTCAGCCCAGCTGATTTCTATTGATGGATCATTAACAGGCATTTGCTGAACTGCAATCACCTGAATCGGGAGTATTAAGGCAGAGTGACGTCTGAAATACACACTGCACTGTGCCTTCAGGACCAGGGTTGGGGAAACATTGAATTTGAATGGAGATTTAATTTACCTGAAGTGGTTTTTAAATTAACACAGACGAACACTTGGGTTTTTAAGGTTCTGAAGGCAAATATTAAGGAGTAACTCCAAAATGAAACAGAATGCAACACTTACAATACTTTTGTTGATTAGAGCTAGCCTCTCGTTTGGATTAGCAGGAATTTGAATAGATATGTGTCAATATAATTATTTATAGACTTATTTGATTAAGTTAATTACTGTGTTAAGACTTAATCCTCTTAGTCTTTCATGTTCTTATGCACAAATGTACAAATTAAATAAAAATGTTCCAGAAAGAAAAACATTAAAGAATGATATCAAATAGTTTGGGTATCTGCAGATTATTTTATGCTAATAGTTAAATATTTTCAATTGTTTTGCAATTTGTGTTCAGTCCATTTACATTTTTTGTCCATTCGCTTGTTTATGTTGGTAAGCTAAAAGTCGTCATTCACTCTGACAAACAATATATGTTATCATGGATGCATCAATAAACCTTTTCTTGTCCAATACCAAATTCCTGTTTGGTCTGACATTCAGATTTTCTCTCTGATGGCTGTAACACTGGTTTTACTGTTGAAAATGTGTTGAGACTCACTGATTGACATTGACATTGCACAAAACTGACATTACACAAAATCATTTTTGCAAACCCCATAGTTAAAGTCGGAGGAGTTAGCTTTGAAGACAACAGAATATGAAGAGATTATATTGCATGAATATCCCAGTTTATCCATCAAAGCATACATCCCTAATGTTTATTTCTGTATTTACAGAGCCATTCACAAGTCAGAATTCCCATTAAGCCCATACCTCTACATAAGCATTTTCCATCTGGCCCTTCAAACTGAGATATCTACTTAAAATAAAAGAGGGTGACCTGAACTTGCCAAAAATTGAGTAAGTCTCTGGCACAAATAACTTATTGACATTAAAGTCAGTTATTTTAAACACTTAAGTTTATATGTTAAGTAAGGGCTCAGGTGGTAAGGGTAGGAGTAAAATCATAAAATTGGATTTGGGATCTGAGTGTTTAAAAGCTTATGCAATGACGCTTGTGTTGAAACGATCAGCGTTAACTCTGGCCTGAAAATTACCCTCTGTTTAGCTCCATAAAGACCTTAATTCAGATTCAAAAAGCTCCTGGAACATTTTGTCTTTGGCAAATACTTTGAGAGTGTTTTTGTCTTTATGGTTTTCAAAATCTTCCACAGGTAAGTGCTTGATGTCTCAGGGTTCTTCGATGAGATAATGAGATATCTATTTTATCTTTGGCAAAACGTCAAACCGAGTCCTTCAAAATATCATTGATAAGTGATATGGCCATTTTTTTCCAATCCACTGTTATCTCCTAAAGTCATCCTACAATACGGTTTCATGTGGCGAAACAATGGAGGAAACAACAAAATAAGACCACTGATCACTGATTTGGTTTCTACACTTTAACGTACCCTTCATATGACACTTTCCCGTCTGGCACCAATTTTAATGAGTCTGAATTGTGCCCGTGATGTAATCTGTGAAGCTTAAGACATGACGTGCTGCATGCAGCTAATCCATTGAGAAAGTTTCAAATGTTTGCTAATGGGGCCCTCAGACTCACCACAGTTATGTTGCTGGATGCTCAGAAAGACATGAGCTAATTCTGTAAACAGTTCTCACTTTGTCAGGTTACTGCGCTACTCTTAAATGTGCGGCCCTGCTCATCGACTCGGCACTGTCACAGATGGTGGTCCTAAATAGACATGTTGGAGGCATCGTGATGGGGAGACCAGACACAAGTCAAAACCCATTAGCAGCCTCTGCCCCTGCATTTGTGGAATGGATATCTTTGTATCTCAAGAGCAAGATCAACACAAAGGCAGAGAGGCTCTCGGAGCTCTAAGTGATTTAGCAGAAGGAATGTTGCTGTCTAATGTCTACGTTGAGGTTTGAGCAAAGGTATGCTCACAATTTCTCCATGATTGCACGTTCAAATCTCAATAAATATCCCTTTGTGTTTAGGTGCTGAGCATACGGTAAAATGTTCAGTTTCTATGCCAGATGCAACTGCTAACGAGCTAAGGAGCGTTGGTTACTACAGTTACCACTAGAGGGGGCTAATATGGGCATTGCATTTTGCACCTTGCTAAAGTAGTCATACCTCTTGAACCTTTAGCATACATGTGCGAAGCAGGAAGGAAAGTGGTTCATAGATTACACAAATGCACATCTCAAAAGTAGAATATGTTTTGTTTTGTTTTTTGTTTTGTTTTTTGTCACACAAATTAGAGAAAACCTGGTACGCGTCTGCAAAGACTAAAATGGAGAAGTTAGCAAAGTGTCAGCATCACATTGTGATTTCAATAGAAAAAAAAGCTGTTTTTGAAAGCAGTATAATATCTGACAACAGTTGTGAAAGGTGAATTCACATTACATTAAAAGAAAAAAACAGTTTACCCACATTGTTGTCTTATCTTACAATTTACTCAAGAATGTCAATATTTTGCCAACAGTTGATGGCAAAATATCGACGGCATGAACACAAATAATGTTTATGCTATTGCTGATCAATAATATAAACACAGCATTTCACAAACCTCTGAGGCAACTGAAGTTACACAGAATAAATCACAAGCAATGAGAACAGACTTCTGACGGCTTATTTCATTTAGGGGTATCCGAGCAAAAGGGGGTTCTCCAGGTTTTAAAGAATGCATTTCATTGCACGTTTAGGTCACGTGGCTGCAGACAGCCGCATAGAAAGAGCTGGATGCTCTCTTGGTGTTAATGCAGCAATTTTCCAGAAGAACTTTTTTTTTTTTTTGCTGCTCGACTGAGTAAACCTTTGGCTGTTAAGTCCCCCTATTACCGTAGAGGTATAGACACAATCAGAGTTTCCATGTGGCGAGCATTCCAGGCCACATCTGTTTTTAATACCTTCACGTGTCCAGCTGTTTCAGACTTATAGGCTACCAGTCTGCTCTTTCGCTGCGCAGAGAAACGTGAATGGCGGGGCTTCTGCAAACGCAAACACTGCTCTGTTGTCGTTTTAAAAAATGAAAGCATGGCAAAGTAAACACAGAAGATAATGCAGGAGAAAGTGGGTACGCGGCAAAAAAAAAAAAAAGAAAGGAACACCATATGTGTGCGTTTAATCTAAATTGTATAACATTTTACTCACTGGGATACAATGATAATATTGCAGACTGTCATATTCCTGAAGAATTTGGAGAATTAAGAGCATACGTCCCAGGGAAACATCTGCAAACGATGTGGGTTTCGGCTCAAAGGAAAAAACTGTTCTGCCACAAAACATAAAGCACGTTTTTTTTTTCCTTCATTTATACTGCAGCTACACAGAGACACAGTTGGAACAAGCGGATACAATCTGAATCAGATAATCAACCAGCTGGCCTCTCTACAAAGCTAAATTGGAAGGAGGCAGGGCATGTGGGTATTGTGCAGAGCACAGATTTATTACCCTCTCCTGGGACAATGGAATTTTTAAAAAAATGCTTGGTTTTGCTCATATTGATCTCCGTGCATATGTTTTTGTGTTTATTTAAAATGGTTCCTAAGACTGTGTTAAACTTCTCTATTTGACCTTAGAGAGCCCTGACCCCTGATTTATTGAAAACCCCTTATTTTATAGTGTTTTTTTTCTCGTCTTCTTATTGTTCAGCAGATGGTGCAGAAGTTTCCAAAAAACATCTGAAGTCGCCAACCAAGGATACCCCTCTAAAAATACATAAAGACTAGAGACAAAAACAGAAGAAAGCAATACAAAAATATTCACATTCTCTGCACTTTTTTTTTTTTTTTTGCTTTTTTTTTTGCTAAAACTAAAACAAATGAATTTAATTTGAATTTTAATTACCAGACAAGAACAAAAAAATCACTAGCACCAATTCACATCAGATGCCATTAACAAACAGATCAAATGTCATGCATTTATTAATTCATATATAAATGAAGTACAAAGATGTGAAGAAAATGTCTGCAAATAAAAATCTGAAGCATGGCATGCAGCTTTAATGACAGCTGCACTGATTTTCGTTGTATGTTTCTACCAGCTCTGAACATCAAACACACATTTTGAGCCTCAACAGTTCAGATTCATTATGATTGAGTGGATTTTCTCTCAACATCATTTTTCAAGTCTTGCCACATAAAATCGTTCAAAATTAGGCCTGGAATCTCACAGGGACATTCTAACCTGGCCGTGAAGGGGATTTAATGTGTTACTACAAATCGAAAGAACATTTAAACACTCAAACAGACAGAGTTTCCTGAAACTGGCTATATTATCTAAAAAGTGTGCCTTTGGGACCTGTAAAAAAGAAAAAATAAGCACCCTTTGCACCAAAAGTCTGAAGCTGTAAAATGAGTCAGATTGCATTATGCTGAAGATGAAAAATGATGCAAAAATGTTAGATTATTACTTTTACTTTATAAATATATTTTGAACATAGAAAAAAAAATCCGCTTTTATTGAGCTTATAAATACTTTATGTTATTTGCAGAAAATGCCTGTGGAACACTGTGGAGAGCTTTTAAGATCCTTCGTCAGGCAGCTCGGGTCTCCAAGTAGCACCAGGCTTTGTATCAACATATGTGGGCAACCAACAGTTTTACTACCTTAATTAATCACAAAAAAAAAAAAAAACTATGACATCAGTTGGCTGTGTCTGCCGTGAGAGTTCATGCAGAAAGACGCTGTGAACTTGTCTGACCCTCGTTCTCATCTGGAGCGGAGCGGGACTCGATCTGCCCAAAAAGACCCTTTCCTGGGGCGCTGAGCAGGGAGCCAGCTGTTTATTTACCTTTCCTGGAGCAATATTTCACACATTCCTCTGCTTTCCCTTTTTGTTGTGCTTGGTTGTTTAAGATTAGAATAATTGCTTCTGGAACTACCCTAGTCTGCTGAAGAGAAAGCTATTTTTAATCTTCTCAAAGTTATCTTAAATCCTTAAATCCTACTCTTATTCCAGCATTTCCTTCCAAGACTTATACAGTTTTGCAGATGAGGGAAAAAAAGTTTTTCTTTTTTTCTTAAGATGAATCCAGCCCCTGAAGCAGCATTCGCATGTTGCATTTCAGCATGATGGTTGATCCACAAAGGTCAGGTTTTCTTGTGCGTGTATGCGTGCGTGTGTGTATGTGTGTGTGTGTGTGTGTGTGTGTGTGTGTGTGTGTGTGTGTGTGTGTGTGTGTGTATAGACTCACTCTATTAGTCAAAACAGCCGGTCTTCTCTCTGGCCAGAGGTCTGGTCAGCGCAGATGGTGAGAAGTCATGCAACTGGAATTTCAAAACGAGAGGCTTGATTAGCCTCAAACATTATCCTCCAGAGTTTGCCTATAACTTACAAACTTAAGGAAGGAAAAAAATAAAACATTTTGATTACATTTAAATGGAAGAACTGGAAAAACATTAAAAGCCTGAAATGAAAACTATAAATCAAATAGTTTTCAACAATCTGAAATCGGAAAAGCAGATAGAGATTTCCCATAAGGTAGAGGATTTTCGGCTTGGAAGCTACATTTTTTTTGCTTGTTAAATTCCTTGTAAATGTTGGGAGGGTTCACAGATTTACTGTTTCCTAATACCTTTCTAAGCTGCTCCAGCTTAAAGATACAAACTGCTCACATTAGACTTGGAGTGTGCCTACAGAACACACAAGGAGGTGCTGAACATAATGATATAATAAAATAGCTAAATACTTGCGATAATGATGCTATTTAACTTTGAGTGGTTGAAACTTTCAATGACCATATCCTAAATAATTCCTAAATTATAGGCTTGAAAGCATTATTTGAGTTCATATCCTACATGTGCCTTCCAGCCAGGCTCGTCATGGTACTTTAACACTCTGCCATGCTGTAATATCCAGCCTCCTGCTATAAATACAGACATGTTGTGATGCTATTGTCCTTTCCTCTATGTACATGAAGCTCTACAGAATCAGCAACCAGCAATGGGAGCAACATCAAAGTGTCAAAGATTGATATTCAAGAACACCGTATGTATCCACTGAGTCATGATCTCAGCATCTCTGAGTCGGCCCAAAGTTATGTAAAAAGACAGAATACCCCAAGAAAGCATAAATCTACTGAGGAGCGGTGGAAAGTTTCCCTAAATGCTTGGAATGACCCGCTGGCTTCCAAGAATAATGTGAACATAAAGACCTGTGTTCTTCTAAAGACAAAAGGTATTGAAATGTTCAGTTAGGTCCAATTATTTACTATCTTCAAAATGGTTGTTTCTTTCATTATTTTTCAGTTGATGAAATTGATTACAACTCACTAGCTGTTTTCTGTGGTATGTGTGGAGACACATGGGGTGTGTATGTTGGGTTACAGATGTAAAGCTTGAACAAGATACACATACACAAAAGACAGACAGGCTTTTTACTCAAACACTTTTTGACAGGTCAGTCACAAACGTAAGGAGCCATTGTATTGCTTGGAAATGCAGCCGTGGACAAAAGCATGTTTTTGGAGACATGTTCTTTGCATGACCCCCAAAAGTGTTTTGTCAAGACAGACACCGTTATATTTGGACCTCGCAAAACACCTTCAGGTTCTCCAAATAACTAGTCCTGCTTTGTTAAATGTATTTTAATGATATATTTGGCTTTAAAAACGTATATACAGATGACATCACATATGTATGATACGTTTTCTTCATGTTGCATTTTCATCGTTCTCTCTAACGGTTCTTGAATTTACAGATTTCTTTCCTATATTCTCCCTGCCTGCATGCAGTTCATCTAGCACAATATCAAGTAAAAACAATTGAGGGTCACAAGCTTTTTACATTTTTTTATTTTTTTTTATGTCTGACTTTCTGAGAAATCAAAAGCAATAAATCCATCTGCTTTGAAAGAACATCAAGTAAACTTACGTCAAGATATTTGTGCTTTTGTTCTTTTTCTTGTACCTCCATTAAAGAAGGTACGAAAGGGCGTCGTGTTCAAAAGATTTTCTACATTTTGTTGTTCTGGTGCAGCCTTTCCTCATTCTGCTGTCAGGTGTTTTGGGTCTGCACTCACTCCGTGGCTGGGTTCAAGCACGGTCATGCACGTCATAATGTGTAATACTTTGCATTTGGGTTTGTCACCTTTGTTCTGGATTATGTGTTCTGGGTTTTGTGTTTTGAGTCATTCCAGTGATTGATGTTAAACTAGTCAGTCTGTGCTTCTTTAGTCCAGAAAGCCTGTGTTTAGCTGTGTTCTGTTTGGATGTAGTCCCCTGTGTCTGTTTTCTGTCAGACCTTCCGCCCTCACTTGTCCCAGTTCACGTCACCTCCAAGAGTAATCACTCACCTGGTTTCACTCTAATAATCATCCAACTCAGAATTTAGACTTTGTCTGATCCCCCTCCAGTGTTCAGCTGGTTGTCCCTTATTCTGCATTACCTTCAGAACGTTTTGACTTATTTTAATTGTATTATTAAATTCATCAGTTCATGGTTCTGCATGGGTTTGGTTCCCACACCTCAAAAAAAGTAAAGTGAAGAATTGTGTGAGGTGGTAAAAGCTTTCAGTTTTGTTATTTTAGTTATGTGTCTATGTGTGTTAAAATTATTCTTCAGCCTGCTTGGTGGCAGCCAGTTCAAAAATAAAAAAATAAATAAAATTCCTACTTTGTCATTTAAATAAAAATGTTACTGACTGGTTGCTAATATCCCATGAGCAACAATAACTTATCTCTAAGTTAATATAAAAGAACAATAGACAAGACAAGCATGACTTGGACAAGTGTGTCTTTTTTTCTGATACAAGTAACTTAAATCACAGATGAGAGAGGCAGTTTTCATTGCAGACTGTTAAACATCCCGAATCAGGAAACAAATTGTGCATTTTTTTGGCTTTGGATTAATACCCAAAAGCTTTGGGCGTTAGTGTCTAAATGAGCAGAATAATTGTGTTTCCTTTTAATTAAGGACAAACTTTCACACTGAGTCATTTCACTATATTTCGACAGATGCATAAAAATAAAAAAAAAGTCATCTGCTTTTGACCACAATTCCAAACACAGTATTATGATGGAAACTCAGGGTGCCCAGGCTAAATGTGAGACTTTAAAGAGATGCTAAGGGGAAAATTTCCAGTCCCACTCCTTCAAAAATCACAGGGCGGCTTAATTCTGTAAAACACAGCTAGATTTTAATGTGGAATTTCATGCAGTTAATGTGCCTTACATTGATTTTGTCAATTAATTAATAAACTTTTCTGCTAAACAAAACCCAAACGTCAGCTGGATGTGTTGACCTTTGCTTCCTTATTCATCAGATATGACAGAGAAGCTATTGAGAGTTTGTTCATGCAGATGTTAAACTAATTTGTGTGCCCATCAGGGATGTGATGTATGATTTATTTGTCCTCTCTACTGTGTTCTGTATGTCTGCAGCGTTATTCCTTCATCGTACCTCTGATTTGCATGATGGCCTTTATTTCTCTCTGTCTTTTAGCTCAAGAATCTGTCACAAGCAGCATCTATCTTCCTCAGGAGGGCTTTTGAGTATTTGATAAAGTGTTCATAGTCATGGAACATTTACCGCCTTCTAAATGTGTTTCATCTCTCCATCTACAATGTCAATACATTTGCAGTGTAGTTGTTTTTCCACCAAGTGTTTTAACTGTGAAATTCTTTTGAGTCAAAATTTCGTAAAAGTGCAAAATCCAGATATTTCCAGGCTGCAAGAAAAACAAATTAATGCACTCTGTAAACATAACCTGAAGAAAAAAATTACTTAAAGATTACTTGTTTTTTATTTATTTTCTTATGTCTTTTCCACCATGACACCCACCACTTCTCACTGGAACATCCTTACTGATAGTAAATGGGCCCACTGTCAAATAGGGACTCTCTGTGTGCTCTCCATCAACCTCTCTTCATTCCCATGTACCCAAAAGTCTGTCAGCAGGTATCTTTCACAGCATAAACAAAGACAGGCAGTGTGAGCAGTTAAAGAAGTGAGCCATATAAATGCACATTTATACAAACTCCCACGGAGAGAGGCAGCATGAAGAGAAAGGATGACTCAGTATGGACCAGAAGCTTGTGAGAATTTTGGTGAGTTACTCAGAATGCAGTTGCTGAGATTCGCCTTCGCTGTGAAAGAATAATGGAAAAAGGAAAAGAATGTAAGCCTTACTAAAGCTAGTATTTCATTAATCATAAAAAGAATGGCATGCAAAACTATTCATAACACTGAAAGTTTTCCACATTTTGCAATGTTGTAACGCACGGTTGAGTAATGCAAGTAGTGCTGGATAAAAGTGTAAAGCAACAGGAATGTCAGGGATTAAGTTGTAAATGTTAAAGCATCGGTGAGTTATAAAACAATATCCTAAGTTTCAACAGAATCACAAGGCTTTGACACCAATATTATAGAGGGTGAAAAAGATTTAGGCCACTGGGCAGGGGGTTAAATTTCAGCAGGACAATGAAGATAACCATACAGTCAAAGGTAAAATGGGATCCAGTTGAAATCCGCAAATAAATTCAATTGGTAATTTGGAGCAAGACTGAGCCTAAGCTAGTTTGCAAGGAACATTGTTGGTCAATTTCATATAATCCAAACCTGTGACAAATGACATTTGATATTTCATATTCTGCTCATTGTACACTACCAAATCTCTACACTTTTTCTCAGAGTCTAAAAATCTAAATTCTCTAGTGGATACACACAAGAAACACGGCTTAATAACAAAGCTGTTTGTGTTGCTGTTGCGCAGTAGAGTAGCAACAGTCCTGAACAGATGCTGTGGCACTGACTAGCAAAACCTGAACGTCTCCAAGGAGGAAAATGGTCTTCTAATAAATCCTTCAGTCTGTGGAAAGGGAGCCCTCTAAAAGTTGCCCACAATTAAAATCACAGAGCTGCCACAGCTTGTGTCCACCATGAGTGA
The DNA here is from genome assembly GCF_001443285.1 of Poecilia latipinna. Lineage (NCBI taxonomy): Eukaryota > Metazoa > Chordata > Actinopteri > Cyprinodontiformes > Poeciliidae > Poecilia > Poecilia latipinna. Next base: position 61,081 of record NW_015113764.1, read on the forward strand.
TTTCAGAGGCACCCGTTTTTTTTTTTTTTTTTTTTTTTTTTTGTTTTTTTTTTTACTGCTGGTGCCTTTCTTCGAGCAAAAATAAATGGAAGAAGTCAGTTTTTTGTTTATTTTGGCACTGCTAACACACACGTTTGGCCAAAACTGTAATTATATAATTCCATCTGATGTACTTATAGGAAATAAGGTCTGTAGTCCTGACATATACGATAGAGGTCACAGTAAAGGAAAGTAGTTTGAAGCAACCTGTAGATGAGGTTCAGTTATAGCACAGCACAAAAACAATATTTGTCCTCAGGAAAACAGCTGTAAGCTGTAAGGCTCTGGAAGCATGAGTGTAAATTTTAACTTCACTGTGGTATGATGATGGGGATTAAGGTGTTCCAGGACAGGATACAAAAGATCCTCGGATAAATCCCTTCAGTCAGTTAACTGGAGATTTAAAGTTTACTTCTTCCTACTTTTCCGTCTTTCATGCTGCGTTGAGATGTTCTTCTGTATCAATTCCATGTTTTTTGTGCTAAAGCATTATGTTAAAGTTAATGCTAAATGTAAACTGCATGCAGCAGCTTGATGCAGAATGCTAAAAAGTCCTGTGGTGGCGGTCACTCAACCAGTGAGTAATAATTGGTAACAAAATGCTACAATCATGATTCCCTGAGTTAAGGAGACATTCAAGGTTTAGACTATGTAATGTCAAAGAACAAACTTCTAAAATCAACTCCACATGATCTTTAAAGCTGCAGTGTGTCACTTTTACCAACATATGTTTTGTACATATAAACTATCCTTATGTCGCGACAGTATAAGACAGAAAAGATTTAACTTCTCCCCTCCACACAGTGCTCCTATTACAATCTGTAGAAATGCACTGTTTCTGGTTAGAAACAACCATTCAGAGATAGGAGGAGAGTCTTAGCGCTGTCAATGTGCAAATGGTGGCGAAACAACTTAGCGTCAGAGGAATGCTGTTTATGACAGTAATGGTTTTAACAAATATGAAAAAATAAACTTTTTTTTTTTAACATGCAATTTTAAACCATTATGCCAAATATTCTTTTAAGAATTTGTCAGTATGCTAAAAGTTGATATATGAAACATGGTATCATTTTGTAGCACAATTAAATCACTGTTACCTTCAGTTGTTATAAAAATGTTGTATATTTCAAAAACAACTCAAAAGAAACTTGACTTTGCGTCATGGCCATTTCTCATGCCTTGAAGTTGGCCTCTGTCAACTTTCCAACAATCCCTCTTCAGCACATCATCACAGTAATCATCCTCCTCCATGTCGTCCATTGATGCCACTTACTACTCAATGAAGGCATTTTTTCCCAAACAGGCATGGGCTGAGAACTAGTTCAAATATGCTCAGACTTGCAGTTCCACCAAGTGTTTGATAATTGCTGAGTGGGGGGAGGAGATGGGGGCTGTGGGAAAGGGGTTCAGCTGGGGACTGAAGCTTCGGGGTGGAACGTTGTGAAAATAGGGGGTACATTGGAGAAGTATGGGTTTAGGCATCCTGAATGGATCCAAGGATTCCTCAAACATTTGGATGGAAGAGACAAAGCAAACTGCACTGAATTGTAACATAGTATGAACGTAAAAAAAAATAAATAAAAAAAACGTTGATTTTGCAAATAAACCCCTGTAAATAAGCTTAAGCATTTCTCAGGAGGGTTGTCACAGATCCAAACATAATTATGCTTGAGCCTGGTTGATAGCCAGGTTCCTGAAGGATATTTAACCAGCTAATCAGGGGATTTGGAAGGGAGTGTATTTATATACTTGAGCCTGTCTGTGTAATTCTGACCCACTTGAGATAAAAAGAAGAAAAAAAAAAGCCAAATAATCCAAAACCTTTTAGTGGTTTTAGATTTCGCTGAAGTTATTTATTGTATCATTAGTCTGCTTTCTAAAAGAATGGTGGAAAGCCTCAATGGCGACACGACGCAAGGGGAATACTTGAGTAGAATATCTCCCTCTCTCTTTAAAAAATAACAAAAAATCTGGACTAAACTGTTGGCATATTCTGCAAAACATCTGACCACCATTTGGTCTGAGGTAAGTTGTTTTTGTTGATTAAACTTGCAGGTACTCGCTTTTGCAGTGTAATATTAGCCGTGGTTTGTCCTGGAAGTCACTAAATTTAATATTGCACATTGCTAAACTAAGGATCATGTTTTCAAAAGTCAAAATGCATATAATGAAAACAGCAGGAAATAAAAGAAGCAACAGTCCTTGCAGACTTTGAGTTGGAATCAGATTTATTCTGGTTAATGTTTTCTAGATGAGTAGCTGAAAATTTCCTGCTTAAAGTAAATCTGTTGACAGTTGCAGCTGGAGTAGATCTCTATTTAGTTTCCATAATGGTTTTTAGTGGTCAGTTTTAATTACAGCTTGTCTACGATACATTAGTCAACGGAGCACAATGTACTGAATTATTATAGCCATAATGAGATTATAGTGATTTATGGACACTAATTGGGTTCTGTTGTCATTAGTGAGACTGCTGTCCTAACGAGCTGATTCATCATGATTCGTTTGCTTTCTGTGTAACTCGGTTGGTGGAAAAGTTTGTCAAGGACCAAGATTTTAAATTTCTGATTTACCGAAAGGAACATTATATAGTTTTTTCCCCCCCTCTTGCTCTTTTCTATCGCCCTTTCTGTGTTTAATAAGGTTTCTGTGAGAATAAGGACCCAGAACTGTGTCAGCTGTGCATGCAATGTTCTATTGAATTTATTCTCAATCAGCATTAGCAATCAATGTTAGTTTAGTTTATTCCTTCTGTAAAAGTTTTTTTTTTACAGAAAAAAACTTTTGCCACTCCAGATGATGTCTGGAAAACATATATCATTGCGAGAGGTTCCACTATATATTGCCGCAGCCCAGCAGGCTGCACACCCCTGTATTGTGCCTCCCAATGGGAGAACCACCGGAAAGTGTCAGTCATAAGACTTTGGCATCTGCAACCTGATGGAAGCAAAACACTTTGCTTCTGTTTCTCTACTTTTCCTGACACAGCACATTGCCAAGGGCATATGTACAGCCGCACTGGGAACTCCAGTGGCATTTCAAGCTAAATGAGGGCAATGGGGGGAGGCAGAAGATGAACAAAGAAGGACTTGAGGAATTTTGTTAGTTGTATTGTATTGAATTTTGTAAGGAGGCGCGGTGCTTTCTGGTCGCTTTCATTGATCACAAAGCTTTTACAGTGACAAAGTATAAATGTAGGGCCACTTATTATATTTTCTACGGTGTTTAAACATATCACTGGAGCCACAGTGTGTTAGGCACTGTGAAATATCTCCAATCACATCCAATTTAGCAAGTGAAGTCTTGAGTTTATATTTATACAAATGCTTTGTCTTTGATTATGTTGTTTACCTTGAGTTGTGCTGACATCAACTTGCTTTTTGTGTTAGTGTTTCTGTATGCGTAGAAACAATTGGCCACCTCTGTTCTGGTACTTAAAAGCTACTTTCAAGAACATTTCCTTCACTTTACCAAAAACTTTCTGAAATCCATTCAGAGCGTACATGACACTCTTATAACTTGCCAGGTACTCTCCCATAACATCCCTAATACTTGATACTTTTTTCAAACTTACGGATTACCTTTCCAGTATTCGTGCGGCACTTTTTGCAGTTGTACCAGAACTTTTGAGTGACCTCCATTGAACTTACTGGGGACTTTTTGGAACAGGAATGAATGAGAAGGTGGCTTGAATGTTCCAGAAAGTAACTTGTAGCAGTAGGAATCGGTCAGTATTGTGAGGTAACCTGGTACTTTAGAGTACTTTCTGGAATTATACTTACATTTACTTGGTATTATGCTGGAATATATTTTGGGTCTACCAGGAACACATTTGTTACTTTCATAAATAGGTGTGATATAAAAAGGAACATTGATAACCCAGTTATTTTAAGTTACTTTTAGGGTACATTTGTTTTTTTAAACTGAACTGTGTACTGTGTGGAACTGGTAACTGATACTTATTCATTGCATTTTTTTTTTTACTTTGTTTTATTGTGCTAAAAGTACCTCAAACAGAGGTAAGATTAATTCATTATAACATGACACTTTTCCATGACATTATACATGATATGTAAGACAAGCTGGTGAAATACTGAAAAGTGGAAACAGAGCAAAACTCAAACCTCATCAGGAATTATCCTCTGTGGAAACATATAAATGTGACTTCTAGCCATGGAATAGATTTCCAGATTTTATAAAGCAGTTCAGAACACTATAAAACTATTTAAATCAACTTTGCATAAATTAATTGAACAATTCTCCTTTTTTGCATATTGGATGCAGGATTAAAAAAAAAAAAAAAACTATGTTTGTGCTTTTTCCTTAAATCTAACATCATTAAAGCGTGTGTTGACCAGGATGTCACAGATCCATTGCAATGCTGCAGCCATGATCTGTAAAAGTCCTCAGCAGAAGCAGCCAGTTAGTGAGTGAAGCCAAGCTGTAGGAAAGAAAAAAAAAAAAAAACTTTTACTGGATCCACTGATTTCCTCTCCTCTCCATTGGCCTTCAGAGCAGTCAGATGAAAGGAGCTTTGACCCGTCTGGTGATTTGGAACATTACACATCCTTTGCTATTTCTGAACACTCCTGCTGGAGGTTCCTTCTGTCTAGAACCATCTGTTTAATGCATCCCCAGATTTTTGGAATTAGACTTAGTCCTGGATGCAATAAAAGTGGAATAAGGAAATGCAACACAGAAAACGAGAGAAACATCCTTTATATTGGAGAGGTTAATAAAAAATACAATTGTTATCCATCATTCTGGAGATTAAAAAAAAAAACAAGTCAACAGTATGTAATGAGGCAAATGCAGAGAAAAAATAAAATCAGACTATCCTGATTGACTTACATGCAGCTCATTTCATCTATGGCTCTGTAAAATCCATAGCTGCTTTAGGATGAAGTGAGTGCAAATGTAACAGAGTGTTCAAGCTATAGGCAAAGGCTTGGTCAACATTATTACAATTTCTCCCAAATTCACAAGTTTTCCACATGGCAACATAAAACATCCCTGCCTTTGGTAAATCATTATAATCTTGTGAGGGATGAGCACCAAAAGTGGGGTGGAAAAACCCCAAAGAAAACCAATATTTGGTCTCCACAGACATAGGTTCAGCTTTACCATAAATATTCAGACATGACATCAAGACCTATAACACCAGCAGTCAAGGGGAACCTCCAATTTGCCAGACGATGGAAAGAACAAGGAGTACGGGACGGAAAATGGGGTTCCCGTCACTGTGATAGACCACTGAGGCAATGTTTTAGCCTCTATTCTGGGAAGTTGTTTCTTTTTTCAGTCAGACACAAGAGGAGCCCTGGGAACATATGGAAAATTCCTCAGATTCTTTATGTTTAGTAACTCATGGTGAGAGTTCAACATGTTCTTCCTTTTCTTCTCTTTTTATAGCTCACATAGTGCCCGACCACCCCCACATTCTGCCTCCTCTGTTTCCACATACGTACATATACAAAAGTAAAGCTGAGCTGATATCAGCCTGTAATTGTTTTCAGACAGCTGAAATTAAGTAAGTGCTCCATTTGTTGACTGAAAATGTATTTTTGCAAAACAAAACAATTGATGGAGAAATAAAATGTCATTAAATGACTACCTCTACCAATAAATTCAAGCAAAATAAATACATAACGTTAAGCAGGAAACAAAACAATATGGCACGCTTTCAGTCATTTTGATGTGATGTGTATCACCTACATAAATTACAGTTGTGAGTCTTCCATCGAACATCTGCCTGCGCCGGCATGTCCCTGATTACGAATGACTGGAAGTGATGCACATTCCCCTGGAGACTTGCAAAAATACTTTGTTGGACTTCAGCAAAAATTTGCTTTCACAACATGGATGTTGCCCAGATCACTGGCTGTACACAAGTCATGCTCATCTAAAGATCTTTCAACACACAGTACGTCACAGTATCTTGTAAAAGTATTTATACCCCTTGAATTTTTTTCACATTTTGTCAGAGCAAAGACATTATGAAAAATGTAAGATATAGAGCAACACAAAGTAATGTGTAATCTAATAAAATATGAGAAGAGTGACTTGCGTTTGTATTCAGTCCCCTTTATTCCAAGCACCGCTCAACCCATCAGCTGAAAATGGAAACAAAAAACGGGGCAAATTCACATATAAACATGGAACATGCATGCAAAGGTATTGAAAATGTTGACCCTTTTATTAGATTCAGGTCAAAAGTTAGAACACAGCAAATGGTTCAAGGAACTCTTAATCCATTTGCTGCTCTGTTATCGTTTCGATCAGTACTGCCTGATTAAACGAGTCCAATTACAACTTAAATATTACATTGAAAAGACTAGAATACCACTAAAACTGCAATAACTCATCTTTATGTGAACCTAAAGCTTGATGGAAACATCGACCCCCTGCAGCCAAAGCTGAAGAAAGAGCACTTGAGGGGAACACAATGATGTGTTCTCAAGATGTCGCGCTACAAACAGGAGTCAGCACTTCCTCTAAGCGATCGCCAAGCTGTTGGAGACTCATGCAGGCACAGTGGCAACATATTCCATTTGAACAAAATGGGTTTTTGTTTTTTGTTAAAAAAGAAAAAAATGTTAAAAGACACAATCTGTGTTTGGGTACATTCTTCGGCTGAGTTCCCAGACACCAAAACCAGCTTCTGTTGGTGGTGGCGAAATATATGAAAACCACTGACATGTAGTCCAAATAGGTGAATGATGGAAAGAGTGGGAGAAAAAAAAAAGATCAGAGAGACAGGGAATGCTAGCAGAATAATAATTAAAAAAATGTTACAGTGCCTTGCAAAACTATTCACACTTATTTCTCTTTCTCACATTTTGTAACTGCACAGCCACAAATTTAATGTATTGACAATTGAAACCAGAAGTTTAGATTCACCAGAACTTGTACCTTTTCCCCCTCACTTTATGAAGTTAAAATCAGACCAAACTTATTTTTCCTTTAGGCCCATTGCTTAACAGATGAAAATGGAGCAGTTCAAAATCTAAACTCACTGCTGACCAAAGGAATACAACTTCCCGTCTGACATTTACCAAACCTAAATATCTACAACGTGAAATTCCATTTTAAAAAAGCGTTCAAGTTTGTAGCTATGAACATGTGTGAAAAAGATGAAGGGATATGAATACTTTTGACACTGTGTGTCATTTATTAGGTCAGGGCCACATTAAGTTCAATCAATTCCTGAGCTTACTGCTTTCTTGTCAGACAGCAAATTTATTTTTCCGTAAAAAATCTTTGATACTCTTCCTGTTCAACTTGGCAAATCCAGCTGCCACTGACTGGAAGTAGCCACATGAGCATCAATAAATCTTTAAAAAAGACTCTGATCATTATCAATCAGGAAAAAAAGAAGAAAAATGTGTTTCTCCAGCCTCTTTACTGTAACCCTGAAAGCCTCTCTGTTCATTCATTTCCTGACAAAGGACTTCGGAATGACAGTAGGTGGAAGACTCTCCAGAACAAAATGGGCATGTAGATTTGCAGCTCGTGGTTTTAGTCACCAGACTCCTAAAATTATAACAAAAAATCTCTCATACACAAAAGTTCATGAATATCTACAAGTTACTGAAGCCAAACGGCGTTGTAGTTATGAATATTCACCCTGGTTGTAAAAGCTCAGTTTTTGTTTGTTGTCATCTTATTCCTTTGGGTTATATTCAGTCAGGCATCAATCACAGAACAAATGAGGAAAGAAAGTAAACTGTATGCCTTCGAGCTAATTTGTGCAATATAGCTACTGGAAAACGTTGAAGTCTCATCTGGTTTTGCTCAGCAAAAACATCTGTAACAATGCTAGGAATCTCAGAGATAGGTCAACCTTTGCCTGGAAATCCCGGCCTTTCACACAACGCAAAGAATTCTAATCATGGGCAAGCAAATAATGCTTATCCTAGAGGGTGACTCGCGCAGAGCCCTTAAGAAGCTAAGCATAATGATAACCAATATTAAGTGTAATAGCAAAAGGAGGTCAGCCATGTGACATTTTTCACAAAGAGTGAACATCTTGAGTCTCTGAGTTCATAACTTTACTCAAAATATGACAACAGAGCAATCCAAGGAACACAGCTCGCCTCTGTGGGATATAGTTCCCGGGGCCTTAAACTTTTCCAACAAGTTTCAGATTTATTTCCTGAAAGAATTGTACAATATTTCAGAATATTTTGTGTGTTGTGAAGACCTTTAGGAACTTTTTAAGATACTCGTGTTCAACTCAAAGTTTGTATTTCCACAGAAGAATGGCAACAGTTTTAAATTGTGCGTGAGCAATAATTTTAACTGACTGAGCCCTGCAACTCAAAAGCATAAAATGTATTAAAAACTGTGTAAAATTGTACATGCGCACCTTCATGTGCGAGTGCCTAATATACGGCAGGCAAATAAAAACAGCAACTCATGCCAAGGCAGTGACAGCAATAAAGAAAGTACAAAAGTAGGCACTTCCTGTGAATTGTTTACACATTTTATCATGTTCTGTTTGGTATTTACATTATAGACCAAGACAAAGTGGTGCGTGATTAAGTGGAGGGGATATTATGGATATTTTTGTCAAAAAATAAAACATGTAAACCATCAATGTATTTGTGCACGGATTAGAAAACATGCTGAATAAAGGGACAAAGCCATTGTCTTATCTGGTCAGATGGAACCAAGTTATGGCTGTTCGATCTGCATGTAAAACACTTTATGTGGAGAAACTCTGCACATCACTTTAAAACATCCCATCTCCAGCTAAAGGTAGAATCATAGGGGGGTGCCTTTCTTTGCCAGAGACGGACTTCCCAAAAGACTTCGCACCTGTAATCACACCATTAGATGGTTCTATAAGGCATTGGTTTTCCTGGGTTTGAGTTACAGGAGCTGCCAGACTTTTCACTTTTTTGTGGAGAATTTTTTCAAGCATAATTCTCCTTTGATTTTACATTGCTGCAATAAATCATTGACAGTTGGCTAAATAAATACTCATGCCACTTAAACAGATTGTTCGTGTAGTTACTTTCTAAAGCTTATAATTCCCACTGCTGTACCTCTTTAAGTTGCTCTTGTATAAAATTGCAGAAAAAAAATATTAAAGTGAAACATTAAAATGTTAAAGAAGTATTAATACTTTGGCAAAATATTGTAAGCTCCATGTGAACAGTGAAAGTCCAGGAGCTTAAATATAGAGGCAGGGTTGGGAAATGACAGTAGAACCAGACAAGCTAATCAGAGACAAATGAGGAACAGCTGAGGCAGAATGTAGGCAGAGGAATAGAGGGAAGGAGACTAATAAACAGAGGAGACGTGAAATCAGGGAGGGAAATAATAACATTGATCAAACAAAACAAAGTCCAAATGCATAAAGTAAAGATCAGATCCCTCCACAGTTAAACCAGCAGTAGACAAAAAATAACATTGAAACATATTTTAATATTTGCTCCTTTTTTTTTTGTTTCTTTATTCTCACGTCAAAATTTTAGAATTTTCTAAAATATAGAAGGAATGACAATGAAAAATAACATGCTTACTTGTGGTTTGAAAAATTCCTGAGATGTTCACTTGCCTCTAGTTCTCCCTTTTCAAAATACAGCCAATTTATATCTGACATACATTGCCTCATGTTTATGAACGGGGAAGCATTTTCAAAGTCAACTGTCGCCTACCTCTGAATAAATAAAAGCAAAACAAAAACATCCATCCATCTCCTTTACACCCTTGTCCCTTAGTGGGGTCGGGAGGGGTGCTGGTGCCTCTCCAGCTAACGCGAGAGGCGGGGTCACCCTGGACAGGTCGCCAGTCTGTCGCAGGGCAACACAGAGACACACAACCATGCACACACACCTAAGGGCAATTTAGAGAAACCAATTGACCTGACAGTCATGTTTTTGGACTGTGGGAGGAAACCGGAGGACCCGGAGCAAACCCACGCATGCACAGGGAGAACATGGAAACTCCATGCAGAAAGACCGGGGCCGGGAATCGAACCCAGAACCTTCTTGCTTTTCCTTATACTTGTCATTCCAGAGCAGCTCCACCTGGAGTCATTTTGTGTTTGTCTTTATACAGAAGCTGCAAGCACTTGGAGAAGAATTCAGAAGAAAAAAACTTTACAGAAAATGTCGAGTAACTTAAGTTCCACTCAATTCATTTTACAAAGTAGGTGAGTGATGAAAAGACGCAGATAAAAACATCGTGAGTCTGGTATCTGGTTTGACATTTTTATCAAAAAAGCAGTAATCTAACTAATCTTCATGTCCTCAGCAGCAAAGGGTTACTACAGCCCAGCATTTCCAAGCGTAGTGGTCTTGTAATGTATCCAATGAGGACCACTGGATGTGTTTAAACTAGGAGCTTACAACTCAGAGCAGAACATGTCCCTAAGGGCTCACAATGAACTCCACTGGGCTATTTGGACAGAATTAATTGTCAACATTATAGACTCATGATATCATGGGAAACATGCAAAGTGGCACACTGTTGTGGCTGTAAGTACATTTATTCAAATGATTCAAAAATCATGACGGTTCAATAGAGCTTAGAGTTTGGCTTAACCTTACTGCCATCATGAAGACAGTCTTAGTAGAAGTTTAATATCCTTGAGGGTGTTTTTGCCAAGAACACACTTCCTGAAATCTGTGTGAACTGAGCCAAGAAAAGCATAGCTAACTGTACTGGAACTATATATGTATGTGTGCGTGTGTGTGGGAGGATGAAGTAATGTCATTAACTTTCGGTTTGTCCTCTTCTGCTGAATATAACAACTCTTTGAATGAGACTTAAAACATGCACACACACGCAGCCTCACGCAAGGACACACACACACACATTTTTACTAATTCTGCAGAGCTGTGGGAGCTCTGGGCTCTCATGGAGGTCATTTCAGAGGGTTTGACTGGATTCTCCTCTATCTCGAGAACATGCATGTCAGTGAAGAATACCTTACTGATGTCAAGTGTATTAAAAGAGTGACCTACATTTTCTTTCTACTTTAATGATGAGGACAAAACAAAAACTAAGTGCCTTATTACCCTGTTATTACAGCTAGAAACAACTAATCAGGCCAAAAATACCGGGTGCAGTGGTGAACTCAGGCATGGACCCGCAAAGACACATAAATACTATTACAAAGTCAGCCTACTACCACCCGAAGAACATTTGTAAGTTTAAAGAACTAAAGTCCCAGCAAAATCTAGAAAAACTCTTCCATACATTTATCTTTAGTCGCACTGATTACTGCAACAAGATTGCATAAAAAGTCAATCAGACAGCTGCAGGTGATACAGAACACTGCTACTCACGTTCTCATTAAAACCAGAAAGATAGAGCACATCAACCTAGTTTTAATGTCCTTACACTGGCTCCCTGTAGCTCTGAGAACAGACTTTAAAATATTTGTGTGAGTTTATGACTCACTGATTGGCTTAGCATCCTGTGTTGGACCAGGGACGCATCAAAAAGTTGAAGGACAACGACTCTGGAGGCCTGGAGTTGCAGACCTCTGGTTTAGAGCCGTGCATGTGATGAGATGATATGAGCAAAACATTTCCTTGCTCCTGAAAATGCAAGAAGTAAAAATCCAGATTATTCCCTACTGCATAAAGTAATATGAATGAAGTAGAATATTATATTATTATTTAAAAGTAAATTTTATTTTCCAGAATGATAATTATTATGACTAATTATGTCTAATTATATGTTGAGGCTGCATGCTTAGCACTTTCTGAGTCTTGAAATGAACCTTTCCTGCAACCTTAAACTACTTGTAGAAATATTTATGGCACTTTTTCCAAAAAGTAAACTCAAGCACATGATGAACCTCAGTTTTCTCACTATTGTTCTCATGTAAAACGTGTCTTCATCATTACTGGGTAAAGGTCTTACAGCCGAGTGGCATGTGGCCTGTTTGTCAGCCTATCAGTGAAACAGTCACTTTAGCACCAGAAAGGTTACATACACTGGAGAGCTTTTCACCACCAGTTCGACGCGTTCACGTCTGCACAGCTGGCATCCAAAGAATGCCACAGCTGTCTTGATGTCTGCTTGTAAAAAGCAACACAATCATCACACTCTGACTTACCAGAACTGACGAACTCTAAAAACATGATGTTAAAAACTATTAGAATTGAACCTAAAAAAAAAACATTTTAAAAACCTTCCCACCAGATTGAAGAGTCAGAGATTTCCACAGACACCATTATTGCTGGCATTCATGCTTCCTTATGGCCTTTAGCGGGCCAAGCACGGATGATGATCAACGATTTACGATGGTAAACAGGTCCAAGTCATTTTAGTTTTTTTGGCCTGTGTGGCGGACAAGACAGCTGAACGAATTACAGGAATATTTTTTGCACTTTTTCAGTTCGCTACACTTTGTTTTTTTACACATCAGAAGAGCATTTGATATTTCCACAGTAAGACCTCTTAAGCTTTTCTGCTTGATATCACTATGTGGTGTACAAGTGTATCCCAGTTAATTATGGTATAATTGAGGCATCCATTTAATCCATAAAATGTGAAGCAGATGTTAATTTTTACTTTTATAGCGTACAGCTGAGGAAACCCCAAAATTCTGTTTCTCAGAAGATTAAGAATATTACACAAAACCAATAAAAAAGTATTTAAATACAGAAATGTTGAGCTTTGGAAAATAGTTTGAATATACATGCAGTACTTGGTCAGAGTATTATGTATAATTTACTTCATCAATGGTTGGCATGGCATGGAAAGTATTGGACTGTGGCACTTCTGAGGAGTTAAAGTTTCTTTGCTTTGTTTTTGGGTTTGATGTCTTTCATCTGAGCCAGTCTCTGAGGGGTTTATTGCAGCAAACTGTGATGAAGCATGGTGACGCCACAGTGGGTAAAATAGGTATTGGTACTTTCGGCAGCATGGATATATGTCAAATCCCGCTGTAAAAAATATTATCAGCATCTCCTGTGGGACTCACGTAGTTGTAATTTAGTCCCTCCCCAATATTCCTCCAGAGTCTGGGATTTCACTTTTCAAATGAAATGCAAAATTTCATCCCAGTCCTTATTCTCCTCAGACCAGATAAGACACTTCCAACATGTCCAATGGTCTAAAAAAAAGGCACACAACAGCTGTAGCCCATGACCTGATTGCCTGTATGTTTCATTGCTCTTGGAGTTCTTGAGCCACAGTCCATGCCATGTGAATAACCACCAGACTCTTGAATTTATACCAGTTTTTCCCTCTACCCCGCTTTCCATTACAATAGCCGAATAAAATGCTCCGTGAACACCCAGAATGATTAACAATGAACTTTTGTGGCTTACCCTTCTTGTGAATTGGTGTCTACAGGAGTCATTTGAAATTAGTTGTCTTCCTACTAAGGAAAATGCCGCAGTATTCTGTCGGACGATGGTATGTCCAACACAATAATGCTGTATTGTGTTGGACATACCATGATTATCCCATAACATTTAAGTGAAAATTATTGCTATGAGATAAATGACTGAATAATATATACATTTTTGAAGGAAATTACTTAAATAAATTAACTGTATTATATTGTATTTATTGGTTGATTGGCACACAGTGAAAGTACTAAAACTTATCACCTTGACCATGAGTACCACATTTTCAAACTATAATTAACTCACCTTGTTCTATGTGGAACTAGTTGCCACAGGGGCCCTCTTACTCAGTCTTTCCATGTTCACTGTCCAGTTTTTTTCCCTTCTTTAAACATTCTTTCACAACCTTCCACACCTGGGCATGTTTCTGGATGTTTAAGTCAAAGGATGATGCATATAAACAAGGCCAGTTGCCAAATAAAAAGCTGTGCTCGCCCTGGTTTTCTCTCACCTTTCCACTGAAGAATACTCGCACTTCAATAAAAAAATAAATAAACTGCAGGGATTAACATTTGTTGGCTTGCTGTCAAGGTAAATGTCTTGTGAAAGCTGTCATGCATCAGTTTGATAACTTTCACTGGCTGAGTAATTTATTACCTCAAGCAAAGCCTATAAACTGTCCATCATTGGATTATAAGCATGCTTTCATTATGCAGTCAGACACACAAACCTGATGCCACTTTGAAGATGGAAAAACCCAAGCAGGCCCGTTAAGCTTGGTGTGGATAAACAAAGAGGCATTTCTTTATTGCACCACAAGACGTTCCAAATAAATATTTTGCACTTTTGAAAAAAAAAGAGGTTTTAAGCCCAAATCATTGACTTTTATTTTATAGTGACAACTACCAATTGTTTCTTTGTTAATGTCTGTTACAGCATTTCTCACGAAAGTCGTTCAAACTGAATACAGCAACAGACTCAAATTTGCATTGAAACCCTTCAATTAGTGCTTGGATTAGGCACCTTTGGCAGAAATAACTGTCTCAGATTTTCCCAGTAGTTTCCCTGTGAACTTGCCATGTCTTTTTTCTTCTATTCTTCTTGGAAGAAACATTGAGGCCTAACCATACTGGATGATTACACAGCTATTTTCAGTTTTCTTCAGAAATGATCTACAGAGGAGATGTCTGAGTGGATCGCTCAAGGAAGTGAATTTCTAGAAAAATTAAAGCTGCTGCTCTGCTGGACTGTAAACTCAATCCGAGATCCTATGAAGATTTAAGAAATGCTTTGTAGTCAGGGGTCTTCACCAAATTAAGAGTGATGTCACCATATCTGACTGCGGACATAGCATTAAAGAGGGCACATTACTATAACAGGCGGCAGTGCTGTATTTTACGGGGACTTTATGAGATTGAATATTAGGGCGAAGTGGAAGAAATTACAACTGCAAGTCTTTCGGAGTATGTCTTTACCACTCTTTGTACATCTAGAGATTTTTCTTCAAAATAGCTGAAGCTCATTTTGCATTAGATTCTCAGTTGGATTTAGGTCTGAACTTTAACTGGGTCATTCTCTAACACATACATTTGAAGTGATTCTGAACCACTTAACTCTGTAGTTCCAGCTCAACATTTAGAGTTGCTGTCCCACTGAAGAGTAAACCTGCGTTTCAGTCTTAAGTGTTTTGCAGTCTCTTACAGCCATGATCTTGAGTTGTTTGAGTTTTTGGGTTTGTTTCTGTTACCACTTTTGTTCTTTTTTATTTTAATGCTTTTATTCTTGTTTTTCTGTTACTGTAGCTCAGTGTTTTGCCCTTGATTATTGTTTATTTTGTCCTCAACTCCCTTCATGTTCATTTGTCTGCTTCCCTCAGCCTGCCTACCTGGTCTTTCTTTACAACTTCCCTCTGTTCCCAAAGTATTAAATCAGATGTAATGACCAGTTACTCAGAATTCAAGCTGCTTTTCTTAAGGAATACTTTTACTTTTAACCCTACTTGTGTTATTTCTCGAGTAAAAATATGTTGAAGCAGTGCTGCTCTCATTTGAGCTCTCTTTCTACCCACCTCTGAGATTTAGCTTAAGGTTTTTCACTCCACAAAATATCCTACAGCAGTGCCTGTGTAGCTTTAGTTATCCTCACTGCATCATAAACATAGCAGCCTGGTTTGTTTCAAGTGGCTTTTCTCCGTGCTTCATGGCTGGTCTCGCCTTGTTTAAAGTATAAACACGCACTTCATTGGTTAGAATTTAAACCTGCTAAGATGTTTAAATAAAACTGGTAATTTATGAAAATGCACGAACATGCAGCTATTTCCACAAAAAAAGTGAAAATACAGACTAAACATCCGGGGCTAGTTCTGCCGGGACTGATCCAGACATCATCTGTGATTAAGCACTGAAACTCCCACCTACTGACATTGTTCATAAGCTACAACAGATGGAATCAGAAACCGGGGAACCCAGTCAGGATAAACACTTGCTATCTATGGGCTGTTTCCATTCTGACTCTCCTAAGCAGGTATTTATTAAATCTTCCCACACTGTGTGCTCACAGGAATGCCCACAGGCCCACAGAGGGATACCTACGATACCTCCAGAAATCTTTTTTCCATGAAACTGTCCCACCTTGATCCCATTTCACAGCCCTGAAGCCATTTTCCACTCGGATAACACTCTGACCTGTGAAACCTCGCATGCTGCTCCATCACTTCCAGCGGGCTTGTGTTTCACCAAGGTGACAGCTACATGTTGTAAATCATACATGTCACCAAGGTACCGCTGCTAATGGAACATGTGTGTTCCTGCGTACTCCTTCTGAGGAGCAGGCACCCACATGTTGAGTCTCATCACGGTCAGAAGCCCACCGCCTATTTTTAGGCAGGCGGCTCCCCCCTTAGTTTTTTCTGCACAAGTCATCCCAGCGTGCAGGCGCCTCTGTGTTCTCCCGTCTCCCCAGAAGCTTTTCGACTAAGTCACACACTAACTCTTTCCAGTTTTCCTCTGCGTCCACAGCTCCACAAGCTGGTGCGATTCAGTTAGCAAACACTAATTTTCGCAAAAAAAATCACCAACTCTTATTCGGTGAAAGAGGACCTGAATAAAGCCTCTGTCAAGAAATCTGTCTTCACTCAGTGGTGGAAAAGGACAGAGGGAGAGGGGAGAAGTCAGAGGTTAAATGCCCAGCCATGAACTTTAACCCCATGCAGAGCAGCAATGTCAGGATTTCTAAGAAACTGGAGCATAGATGGGAAGAACTTGATGGCTTCTTGGAAACTGATTTGGCAAACTTGAAGTTAATTGCTGATAACTTGCAATTATTTTCACTTTTGAGGATTAAACATGTCAAGAAAAGCTCAAGCATTTAATAATCACAAACACCTACTGTGATCTACGCTTGGAAGTGGCTTTTCAGAGTTTTTCAGAGTTAGATTTGTCTTTTTTTTTTTTTTGAAAAAGAACTGCCCATGTTAAGATTTTGTAAATTTAATACAGCTTAAGTGCACGTTGCTAAATTACATTTCCTTTCTGATTAATGCGTTCATTAGGAATAGGACATATTTAACTGTCATCCTTGATAATATAAACAATCCATATTTAAATATGATGATTTTTAAAAGTTTTAAGTGTTTTAAAACACTGATGTAAATGATTTGTGTTTTCAAGGTAAATGACATTCTCAGCCATGAAATATGTTCAGCATTGACAGTTTTTGATCTGGGGGGTACAGTCAAAGGGAAACACAGGGTTGTAGGAAAAAAGGATCTAAAAACTTTGCCTTAAATAAGTTTTCTATATATTTTTTTACATGTTAATTCAATAGGGAATGAGCAAATCCCTGCATTGTGCATACCATCTATTCAGTCAGACAGCATAGGCAACATTTTTTTCTTTTGCTCTCTAAACTATGACTGCACAATCAAACAAAACAGCAATGCTAATTAAAATGCTGCATAGTGTTGGAAAGAGTTATAGAAGTATTCACTCATTGTACAGTTTATTATTTTAAAATAATAGTCATATGTAATTCTGGTCAAACAGCACTGTCAGAAAATCTGACAGTGGAATCTGAATTGTATTAAATTAAATGTTTTACTTATAATGTTGCTGATAAATTACATAATGAAAACATATTTGCATAAGCAGATCTGAGTTTATTATTTTTTTTTAAATATATTTGAAGCATTATGATTATTTGTTAATGTATGACACAATTACTTCTGTAAAAGTGTTTATGTGGTATTTTGGAGCCTGCACTGGGACAAAGAAACTCTTTATATTTACATTATTGAATATTCAGGTTTTTAGTATCTATTAATTAATTTATTATTTTGTAATTCACTAACATCATCCGGCTGTACTTATATTTTAAATATTTCTTACTCCTTACTTTCAGACACACCAGAAGACAGTTACACTTCTCTTTCACTCCAGTCCCGGTACACTGTGTTCTGAGCTCAATAAGTCCTCTAGTGGTCAAAATATATATAACAAGATGTAAATCGTGGCATCGAATAAGCAGCACTTTTGTTAACATAAATATAAACGACTTCAGGGAAGAATGAAAATATATGTATATGTTGAAAAAGTATTCATATTTAAGATTTTTACTACTCTGATTGAATGAATCATCTTCCCTTAGATGTCCTAATTCTGAATCATTTAAAAATAAATAATCGTTCTCATAGTGGAATAAAACAGCATTACATCATTAAATCTGCTAAAACTATAGCTTTTATCTGACCGGAAACCACCAAGTCTTGGCTTTGGTGCGTGGATAAAATATTTGTCTGGTGATGGAAATTCAGCTCAGGAATGCGTCTTTTTTTCTCTCGTCTCTCCCCTCTGTGCGTCTCGGATATTACTCTGACTGGATGTGAGGTAAGATAACAAGCCCGTCCCTTCTCCGTCTCTAGCGCTGGATTCCCATTGGTCTAACAGGAGCTCAGGAATGTCCTTTAGGCATTTAAATAGAAGTTAAGACAGAAGCCCAGGTCAGTGGAATCAGTGGAGAAACCGGGATAAAAAGAGGAGACTTCCCAGCTATCCAATTAAACTGTCATTAGAGCTGCGTAGAAGAGGAACGGAATATACGATATTTGAAACAAGGATCTTTTTTCTTTCTTTCCATTTTTAATATTTTTTAAACTATTTTATTGAAAGGTTAGTATTATATTGCCATTATTATTATTTTTTTTTATTTTATCTGAATTTCATCTCTGGCTTATGTGTAAAGTAATTATTGTTCTTTGGTTGGAATAGGAGCTTTTTAAGATTCCAAGATGATGCTGCGTGGCATCTTTTTTCTGTTGATGCTTTGGAGTTGCGATGGTGCCAGATTGGCAGGTAAGAAGGGCGGAGATGCCCCTTTTCTCTCTTTTTTTTTTTTTTTTTTTTTTTTTTTTTTGAGATGGTGGTTATGACATTACTAATAATTTAGAAATATCTGGGGTTAATTTAACGTGAAATAAAGACATAAACTCTAAAACCAATTTCTTCTGTGCTTTTCGTTATTTTTATACACTTTGTCTTGAAGAGAAAACAAATATATAACAATGCCTTTGTTTTGTTTGACCGCAGAGAGTCGCGATGATAACAGTGTGTATGACCTATTTGAGCTGGCGAGGGTGAGCAAAAGACACAACGGAGTGAGTCTAGTCAAAGGCTCAGACCCTTACAGTCCCGCATACAAGGTCCTGAACGCAGACCTGATCCCCCCAGTCCCCGACGCCTCCTTCAGGGACCTCCTCGACTCCATCCAGGCCGAGCGGGGATTCCTCCTACTACTTAACCTGAAGCAGTCCAAGAAAACTAGAGGCAGCCTGCTGACAGTCGAGAAAACCGACGGATCTGGCCCCATCTTCGAGATCATTTCTAACGGGAAGGCGAACACTCTTGATCTGGTCTACTCCACCGAGAGGCAGCTGCAGGTGGTGTCCATCGAAGATGCCGGCTTGGCC
Source organism: Poecilia latipinna (assembly GCF_001443285.1). Classification (NCBI taxonomy): domain Eukaryota; kingdom Metazoa; phylum Chordata; class Actinopteri; order Cyprinodontiformes; family Poeciliidae; genus Poecilia; species Poecilia latipinna. The sequence goes on from NW_015113764.1 coordinate 80,401, forward strand.
AATGGGCACTGGAGAAACCTCACGTTGTTCATCCAGGACGACAGGGCACAGCTTTTTGTGGGCTGTGAAGAGATCAATGTGTCAGAGCTGGACGTGCCAATCCAAACTTTACTGTCCAGGGAGTTGGCAGATAGAGCCCGACTCAGGATTGGAAAGGGGGCAGTAAAGGACAAGTTTATGGTAAGAGGAATACATTTCTTACTAATACTGAATAGGTATTATTTAATCTTAGGCATTATTTATGTATTTTTTTTTCTTCCTGTTTTTTTGAAGGGAGTCCTCCAGAATGTCCATTTTGTCTTTGGAACCTCTCTAGATGCCATACTGACCAATAAGGGATGTAAAAGTGGAGGTAAGATTGAAAAAGATGTAATAACTGAAAGACAACTGCTTTAATAATGAGTAGTGGTTTATGATATGGGTGATATGGCTCACCACCCAGAGCGCTATTGTTAAAGGGATCGGAGTTGTAGTCGTTTTATTACAATGCAGTCACATTTAGTTTATATTTCCAAATGACAAAAGCCCTGGGACAGAGATGGCATTAAAAACTACCATATATGCTGGACTGATGCCATCAATGCAAGATTTGCCTATGTTGACCACAAAGCTATGAATCAAAATCAACTCTTCCACTCTGCTCTTATTCACTTGCAGCTGCATTAACCCAAATGATGACCCTGGACAACCCAGTCAATGGTTCCAGTCCTGCCATTAGAACCGATTATACTGGCCACAAATCCAAAGGTGAGATCTCTCCTCTCTTAAAAGTAGTGTTAGAATTTTTACTCCACTAGTAACTCTTCTTCCCAAAGAGCTGAGTTAATTCATTGGCCTGTTCTCCCCCAGATCTCCAGACTGTCTGCGGTTTCTCATGTGAGGATATTACCAGTATGTTTAAGGAGCTCAGGGGACTCAATGTGATTGTTAAGCAGCTGTCAAATGAACTCCAAAAAGTGGTAAGTTCAGAAAGGCATCAATGTCTTCTCTTTGCCATGATTCACTCTTTCTTTTTCAGTCTTCTGCTTTGAATTAACAGATTTCTAGTGCATACCCACTTGTCACTGTAATGGCTGTCCCCAGCCAATTTTGTTAATGAGACGCCAGTGAATACATAAATATGTTTGGCCCGTTAGTCACATTTGCAGTGCTCCGGTAGATTCCAGCAATGTCTTAATCAGTGATTCATTTGTATTGGAACCTTGGCAAAGTGAAACTTTTCCGTCCTCTGTCCCAAGCAACCCCACTTCTCACTCTCACGCTCTCTTTTTTTTTCTTCTGCCAGTCCACTGATAGCGAGTTACTGAAAAATCAGATCATCATCCGCAATGAAGTCTGCATCCATAACGGCATTGAGTACAACGACAAAGATGAATGGACAGTGGATGGCTGCACAGAGTGCACCTGTCAGGTGAGTGTGAGAACACTTCCAGGAATGCAACCTTTACACAACCTTGGAGTCAGCTGTCTGCTGCAATAATGTCAGAACAGTGATCACATTAGCACCCTTCCTTGTGATTACTATTATCCTGCTTGAAAGCAATAGCATTCTGTCAGAAATTATTATTAAAGCAGCATGGGGTTCTTCTAGTGAAGGCTAATCATGTACTGTGATATTATTTTTGGCTGTTTAGCAGGACTGTATTTATAAAGATCTCTGCAGGTTCTTCATAGACACAGCAGGTGTTTTACATATTTAATAAGATCATTCCTTTCTGGAATGCAGCAATTAGACTTGGAACAAAATCAGCCAGGTCTTGTTTTGTATAGCTGTTATGTTTGCACTCATTTAACTATTCTCCCATCCAGAACTCTGCAACCATATGTCGCAAAATCTCCTGTCCTCTCATCCCCTGCGCCAATGCCACTGTGCCCGATGGGGAATGCTGCCCACGCTGTGGAACACGTACGTTTCTTATTAAGACCTATTAAATAAAAAATTCTGTCCTGGTATCTTACTGAGAATTTTCAAACCTCATGTCTGTCAATTATAGCGAGTGACTTTCCCGAGGGTGGTTGGTCTGCCTGGTCTGACTGGACCCATTGTTCTGTGACTTGTGGACGTGGAATCCAGCAGCGTGGACGTTCCTGTGACCGCATCAACAGCAAGTGTGAGGGCACCTCTGTCCAGACCCGTGACTGCTACCCACAGGAATGCGACAAGCGCTGTAAGCTACAGAACATCATAAAACTAGTCCTTTTTCACTGCTTGAAACTGCAGGGAATTGATTGTGCATGCTTTACTTTACAGTCAAGCAGGATGGAGGCTGGAGCCACTGGTCGCCCTGGTCTTCATGCTCTGTGACCTGTGGCGAAGGGGTCATGACACAGATTCGTCTCTGCAACTCCCCCACACCGCAGATGGGTGGCAGAGACTGCCAAGGAGAGGGACGTCACACCAAAGTCTGCCAAATGTCGCCCTGTCCTAGTGAGTTAGACACTATCACCAAAGTTTTTGAGCTATTTATTTTTTTGTGCTGAATAATAATATGATTTTCGTTTTTGCAGTTAATGGAGAATGGGGACCTTGGTCGCCATGGGATACCTGCTCTGCAACCTGTGGTGGAGGAGTCCAAACAAAAAAACGTCTCTGCAATGACCCCATGCCTAAATACGGAGGAAAAGATTGCATTGGCGATGCTACCATGGTTCAAATCTGCAACAAACAGGACTGCCCTATTGGTATGCGTCTAATCTTTGCACGCAAGTAAAACAAAGTCCAACATCATCCAATGACATTCATCTAATGTTTAACACTATGTTTGGACACAGATGGTTGCCTTTCCAACCCATGCTTCCCTGGTACAAAGTGTACCAGCTTCCGTGATGGCTCATTTGAGTGTGGCAAGTGCCCACTTGGCTACATTGGTGATGGGATTACCTGCACAGACATTGATGAATGCAAAGAGGTCCCAGATGCTTGCCATACTCACAATGGAATCCATCGTTGTGAGAACACTGAGCCAGGTTACAACTGCCTCCCCTGTCCTTCCCGTTTCTCTGGTCCCCAACCTTTCGGAAGAGGCGTCGAACAGGCAACTGCTAAAAAGCAGGTGTGGCTTGTTTGTTATTATTCGCTGCAGCTGGGGCTTGCACATGAACAGCTTGCGTATTTTAACCCTCTATAATTACTTTAGGTGTGCACTCCCCGCAATCCATGCAAGGATGGTAGCCACAACTGCCATAAAAATGCGAACTGCATATATTTGGGCGTCTACTCCGAGTCAATGTTCCGTTGTGAGTGCAAGCCAGGATATGCCGGGAATGGTCGGATTTGTGGAGAGGACAGTGACCTGGATGGATGGCCTAACACTGATCTGCCGTGTGTGGAGAACGCCACTTATCACTGCAAAAAGGTAACCATACCCCACATGGACAAAAACACCAAAGGGTGTTATGATCCGTGAGCACTATATTATTATGATGATTGTTTTCCTAACCTCACTTTTGTTCCTTTGTAGGATAACTGCCCGAACCTTCCCAACTCTGGCCAGGAAGACCATGACAAAGATGGCCTTGGGGATGAATGTGACCAGGATGATGACAATGATGGAATTCCCGATGATAGGGTGAGTAATCTGGGAGTTTTTTCAGCCCAAAGCGCTGCTTTCCCTAGAGACCACACATAGCAATCAACTGCAGCCATCCTTCCTCTGGGCAATCGGAATGCACAGTGCTTCAGTTTGTGTGCTTTCACCAAAATGTCACAGTGGAAAGTCAGTAGCACAGGGATAATGTACTATAATTTTCATATAAGGCCAGAATTGAGGATATGGTGGCTGGTTGCCCATAATTCTCTTTTGTGGATTTGGAAAGTTGTGAAAGAAAAATGCAGTGTTAAATTCTTCTGGAATATTATATTGCAGCCAAAGTAAAAGAAAAATGCTAGAAACAGTTTTTTCCTTTCAATAGAAACTCTTTCACCTATGTCCCACCTTTACATAATATGTTATTTTTTTCCATTAAAATAGGATAACTGTCCAAGAGTGTACAACCCCGCCCAGTATGATGCAGACAGGGACGATGTTGGTGACCGCTGTGACAACTGTGTGTTTGAGGCTAATACTGACCAAACAGACACAGACAACAATGGAGAGGGAGATGCCTGTGCTGTCGACATTGATGGTGATGGTAAGCAATCCCTGCAAACTCAAACTAATTACTTAGAAAGAAGGCTGAGGATTAAAAATTATATAAATATATATACTTTTCCTCAACAGGTATTCTGAATGAGAATGACAACTGCCCATATGTGTACAATGTTGACCAGAGAGACACAGACAGGGATGGTGTTGGAGATCACTGTGATAACTGTCCCCTCGAGCACAACCCAGACCAGGTAAATAACCTTTAGCATAAAATACAAAGTTTCTGGAGATGTCTCAGTTCTGGACAGTGCTTGCATACCCAAAAATCATCAGGATAACACTTCTCATAAAAAGACAGGTGAAAAACAAGAGCTCGTCTTTGGAAAACCTCAGCAAAAAGGAATGCGGTTCTTTTGCAGGTAGACTCTGACTCAGACCGTATTGGAGACAAGTGCGACAACAACCAGGACATTGATGAGGATGGTCACCAGAACAACTTGGATAACTGCCCATACATTCCCAATGCCAACCAGGCCGACCATGACAAAGATGGCAAAGGTGATGCTTGCGACCATGATGACGACAATGACGGCATTCCTGATGATAAAGACAACTGCCGATTGGCTTTTAACCCTGATCAGCTGGACTCTGATGGTAAGCTTTCCAAAAAAACTGTTACAATCTCTCTTATTTGTGGCAATTTAAGGATCTTTGTTCTCATTTTTTTGTTTTTCTATTTTCATATTCAAATTTTCCTTGAAGGTGATGGCCGTGGAGATATTTGCAAGGATGATTTTGACCAAGACAATGTCCTGGACATCCATGATGTTTGCCCTGAGAACTTTGAGATCAGTGAAACAGACTTCCGCAGATTCCAGATGGTTCCCTTGGATCCCAAAGGCACCTCTCAGATTGACCCCAACTGGGTGGTGAGGCATCAAGGCAAAGAGCTGGTGCAGACTGTCAACTGCGATCCCGGCATTGCTGTTGGTATGTAACCAACAGAGAAACATGTTGCTCCAGTTATAATTTCTATATGTAGTGGCTGCCCTAAATCAAATAAATCTTTCCAATTCAGGTTATGATGAGTTCAGTGCCGTGGATTTCAGTGGAACGTTCTTCATCAACACGGACAGAGATGATGACTATGCCGGGTTCGTGTTTGGGTACCAGTCGAGCTCCCGCTTCTACACAGTGATGTGGAAACAGATCACACAGACTTACTGGTCCCACACACCCACCAGAGCTCAAGGCTACTCTGGCTTGTCAATCAAAGTTGTAAATTCCACCACAGGGCCTGGCGAACACCTCAGAAACGCTCTGTGGCACACCGGAGACACTGCAGGACAGGTGAGAGCATGGTGTTTGAGTCAGTGTTTCAGGCTACATCATTTTTTTGTGGCTATTTTCACTTCAATCCTTGCCACTCTTGATTTTCAGGTCCGTACTCTGTGGCACGACCCCAAGAACATTGGCTGGAAGGACTTTACCGCCTATAGATGGCACCTAACCCACAGACCCAAGACTGGACTTATTAGGTGAGTTCAAAACCTGATTTATGTCCGAAATTGTGTAATTCTTTCGCAACTTTTACAGTAGCTTACAGTATGTGATTGTATTTATCTTTTAGAGTGGTCATGTATGAAGGCAAGAGAATCATGGCGGATTCTGGAAACATTTATGATAAGACATATGCTGGTGGGCGACTAGGCTTGTATGTCTTCTCTCAGGAGATGGTTTACTTCTCAGACCTCAAATATGAATGTAGAGGTAAGACTATGTACAAAGATTAGACAGTTCAGAAACAATTCTCTTCACTTAGCCTTTTTTTTAATTTGTATTTTCTTTGCTTTGTCTTCCAGATACATAATTGCACCACAGAGCCTTCTGGAAGAATGTATCAGCGTAGGCCTACATCAGTTTCAGTTTCATTATTTGTCCTCTGAGAAATGCACAATGGAGGTATGTTGAGCAAAGGAGATAAGGGGGAGAGAAAGGGACCTCAGGAGTCGAAGCCAAATTAAAAGGAAAAGTTAACTGCACGCATTGTGAGTGCAGCTCTGCTAAGAAGAAATCGCCTCTCTTTGTCTGTCTGCGCTGATCTGCATCAGAAGAGGGCCACATTTTATTGCTTTGCACAACTGAACTGTTATTCCTCTGTGGATGAGGGAGCAAAGGGAAGAGAGTTTTTTTTTTTTTTTTTTTTTTTTTACATTTTTATACTAATTTTGAGCATTAACATACATCTGCTGTGGACTGAATGATACAGTACTCAGAACGAAGAAAGCATTAAAAGACATTTTTTAAGGATGGGGTAAAAAAACAAAAAAACAAAAACAGAAAGTAATCCCCTGTGAAGGAACTGTTGAGGGACTGTGGACAGTAAAGAATGACTGTTCTTATTGAAGAGTGAATGTTGTGTTTTTTTGTGCATGTGTGACACCAAAAGAGAATAGCAATGAAGACATTAAAATCAGAATTTAATTTTAATTTTCCTGGTGTCCCCCTCACACTGTTGGCTGCAGATACAATGTCCTGGCCCCCCAAAAAATACTCTTCTCAGGAAAGAAAGACTTTGAGCAGGAGACCTTGGGACACAATTTATACGAAAACCTTGTCTTAAAATCTCAATTATAGTGAAGGCCAGTTTTCTTTTTTATTATTATTATTCTTTCATCATAGAGGTTTTAATTTTAGCTCCTCTCTGCATCTTGCTATCATTAAATATTATAAGCAGCCTTCTATGGTTAACATCCTCTAAATATATGCAGTTACTTCTAATTATGTGAAGTAAAAAAACAAATGTATCCTGCTTTCTGCACAGTGTGCATGATGACATGCCTGAGTTTGAGTGTTTTTGACAAAGGGGGGAAAAAAAGGAAACCCTTTATGTACAAATATTACCTCATCGTTTTTATTAAGGCCAGCAACACACAAGAAACATTTGTTTTAGTAACAGAGTATAAATTTGTTGGCTTACGTTTTAAAAAGCAAGACTATTATCATTCATATGCTGTATATAAGATATTTTTCTAGTACAAGAAACTCGAACAGGAAAGGATTAAAGAGATGTTTTGAATATGTTTTGCAATATGTATTTCTTGTGCCTTTTTGATAAATTATTCTGTTTTTTCGTCATTTGTGTAGATATATGCTATTTAAATAATTTATCTCGAGGTGTAACCTCCTATGGAAGCGTTTCTATCTGTATAAACTTTTTTGCACACTGACATGAGGATGTCTTTGTTATTTTGATTTTTGTATGTCTCTTTTTTAATTATTAGTGAAACGTTTCTATAAACATTTGTACTATAGTTTCTACTCAAAGTGTCGTTTATACTCCTGTAATTGGTTCTTTGTCAAGTGAACAATAAACCCTTCATAAAAAAAAAAAATATCTAGTCATCTTTATTCTTTATTAACAGTCACTGGTAAAGAAGCAGGTTATTCAAAGAATCCTGTGATCAAACGAATTAATTTGAAGTGGAAGAGAAAACTGTGGGCGGAAAAAATGCACAAACAAATGCTTTTTCCTTCCACTTGATTTTTGATTTACATGACTGGATAAAATGCAGTGTCAACTCACACCTTCTTCATTATTAACCTTCTGTGACTGTTTTTATTAGCTGTAAGCCACAATAATCGAAATTACCGAAAAAGACACACGCTAAAAGGAAACCTTAAATACACCAATCTGTGTGTTAAAAGAAAAGCTTCACATTTCTTTCAAGGTTGTGTTCATCCTTGTTGATTGTACTCTACCAATGTTGATTGTGTACTTCACCTCTTCCCCATAATTTCTTCTTTCCACTTAACTTTCCATTTCTAATCTTGGATGAAACACGATGCAAGACAGCTTCTTTAACAGTGACTGTAAAGTCACCAGTCTACCCTATGATTGTGTAGAATAGATGCTTCCTGTAATAAGAAACATTTCTGAAAAACTGAACCTTCATTAGCTTCAATCTTCAAAATTAGCAAAAGTGTGCACTTGAAGTATGTCACTGCCTATTAATTTTTGTAATGTATAAATTTCACTTTTTGAATAATTACTAAAACAAATATTTTTTCAATGATATTATGATTTATTGAGACGCACCTGCACAAGATTTTGAACTCATACCTGCTCAGATCAGGGTATTTTCAATGGTAAAAGAGGTGAACATTGGTCTGTCATGCAACTGGTATGAGCTCGGAGTCTAAAAAGGCTTTGGTAAAAGGGAATGTCTTTTGTAGTCTGCTGCAGGGAATCTCAAAATGAAGTATGCCCCACTCAAGCACCACATTTCTTCACATCTCACACATTACACAAATATCTCTGAACACCTACAAACAATGGCACCCAGTCAGGAATTTCTCATTGCAGCAACAAACTCTCAAACTTTTTAGGAGGGAACCTGATTCTTTGTCTCTGCATACAAGTTGGAATTCCATCAACTAAATGGGAATTCACCACAACGCTCCACCAACATCTCAACTGCAAGCAGACGTCCAACAGCTACTTTAAGTCTATCACAGGAAGTTATCTAAACCCCAGACAGTCTCAGTTTGCTGTGTGCCTCTCTTTACATTAGCAGTGACCTCATTCTTGCCGTAGTGAGCTCACTGGGTTTCCATTACCAACAATGAGCAGTATACAGTTTGTACTATTCTGGAAACTTATTGTGTGGATTACATACAGAGAGCATAAAGGAGGGGAAAAATATATATACACATAAGCTGGAATAAAGACAGTGTAAGGGTCTGTTTAGAGTCCCTGGCAGATAGTTTAGCACTGGCATCTAAATATGACTGAACTTGTTCATTTTGTTAATGTTTTAGGTCAAGTGGAATTCCTGCCATTGCAATGGGGTCAGAGTGTGTTTGAGAGGTGAGGAGTGAGATGAACATGTCTCTAGGTGTTTGAGTGGCAGAATGAGAGAAATACAAAGCCTCCAGGCACATATCAGGCAGGTGCAGAGAGAGAAAAATAATAATAATAACTCCTGTCAATGGCTTTAAAAACACAAGCACCAGCACAAGCACCATTGAAAATGCTGCTGTCTCTTTTAACAGAGGAGTGGATTTAGATTAAAATAAAGCTCCTTTGGGGTCCATTTTCTCAAACTGTTATTAATCCGAGACCTTTACCAAGATCATAAGTAGATGCAGGAATGGTTGGCATGCTTTTAGCTGAACTGGAAAAGCCCATCACCCTCATGAAGCCCAAATCAACCCCGTTCCATAAACAATAAAACTACAACCATAGACATAAATAATTCAACGATTTGTTTTATTGCATATAACAGTTTTAAAAGTTTACCCAGCAGACTATCGGTGAAATGCCTTTTACATCATACCACTTCACCATTACGTACAAACTTACCGAAATTGTGGATAATTCCTGCAGGGTGTTTGAAACTCTTACGATGTACTAGAATGTAACATTCCTCAACATTGTTTATCTTTCACAGGATTTCTACGCTGAAATTGTGTTGGAAGCATATTTTTGCCCAGGCTGCTGCATGAATAAGCTTGGTAGCCAAATTGTGCATAGGCCGAATACCTGAAGTAAGATGTTTTTAATACTGAATATACCTATGACATTGTCTAGGCATAGCCCTGGTCATGTTAAGCAATGATTAAGAAGAAGGAGGAAGAGAATGTATAAGTCTCAGATAGTTTATTTTATAATTAAACAATAGAAGAAGGACAGGTCATAAAAAAAACAACTTCCAGTTTCAGAGCCTCTGTGTGATCAGATCATTGTGAAAAACAGACTCTATACAGACTCTGTACATAACTATCCCCCTCACACACTGATAATAAGCTGAAGGAAGCATCTTCAGTGATCAGCTGGTGCAGGTGCAGAAACCTCAAATTTACACATAAATCCCATGGATTGTAAAGTCACATCTTTGTGTGAATGTGATACCTGTGTTGCCAAGCGCTGCTATAACACGACCAAGGACAGGAACATTGGAAAAACCTAAAGAGGTGACATGACTGTGTTCATGAAGTGGTTCTTCAAATTAGCTATGATCCAGTTTGTGTGCAGCTGCATCTAATCACTAGTTAATGGCAGCAATGTTATTTGTCATTTACTGATACTTAGATTGATACAAAGAGTGCCTTAGCAACTGTTTCCTTGAGGAGAACATAAATTGTAGCAATGGACTGCAATTCAACCACATGTGGAACACAAGAACGCCATTAGAGTGGAAAAAAAAATGCTTATCAACTTTTATAAATATTTGCATTTCCATTCATTTGTAATAGTTTACGAATGAGTTCATTGTAGAAAATAAAAGCAAGGTGATGTGCTTTGGAGGCAGTAATTCACAAGGACAAGATGGATGTTTTTAAGGTCCTGATGGCGCTGTTTTGTTCCTCGGATTGTCCTGGCTCCAACTCTCTGTCCTCTCACATTCATCCAGCAGACAAAGCAACTGCTCCTCAGTCAGGTCTGCTGACTCATTCTGCAATAAAAAAAATAAAAAATGAAAACATACATAAATCAAAAACATGTGTTAGTTTAAATCCAAAGTGCTACCTCAGTGTGTATGTGAAAGCAAACACAGTGTTGCATCTGAAAATGTCCCAAGATCCACATCTTGTGAGTCCAAAGGAACAAAGCTCAAAAGTGAAGACAGAATAATTCCCTGGCTAAACTCACACTATTCTCCAACATCCTGACCTAATTTTTCCTCAGAACAGTTTTTGCCGGACTCCAAATGGACAAATGAAAATAATGTCTTGCATCAGTCCATGACCCGACAGAAGACTGGCACATCACAGAAACAAACTGATGTGGTTCTGCTGTCCCATGTGCTTAGTTGGAAGGTGTTTGGAGGGGGAAAAAAACACTTTTACTTGGATGCAAGTACTGTTTTTTTAAAGATAAGTCTGACTCCTCACATGCTGCCTGCTTTGGACTGAATTTAAGAAAGTTGGCTTCACATTCAGAAGCCAACTTTCTTAAATTTGATTCAGAGGAAGATCTGAAGTTGTTCTCGGGGCTAATGTGTCATCTGGCAGCTGCCATTCCTGTACTAAAGTTTCTCGCTGTGAACACGTGCAACTCCTGAATTTACCTGGACATGAGTCCTCACAGACGGTTCCAGTCTCCTGGTGTGACAGCACTGATCTTTGTTTTAACAGCTGTAAAAGGCCTCAGTCAATTTGTCTCAATAATATCAACTAAGTATCTTTCTTAGGATGAGAGTTATGACTGAAACGTATCCAGAGAAGCAGAATGTTAAAATCTTTGAATGGCAATCATCATCATTCTCTCGGCATGTTTGCTTGTGTTTCCAGCTATCATCCAACACTGAACAGAATGTCCCTGGCTTTAAAGTAAGGATGTCCTCACCCACTTCTTTTTGTAAGGCTCAAAGGCACTGATTAGGACAGGGGTAGAGGTAGGGGGAGGGGGGCCATATCGTTTTTAGGTCAGCAGAACATGGACGGTAATGTGTTTCAAAAGTATTTCACTGGAATGTAATTTGAACATTTAAAATTAATATCAGGAGAGTAGAATTAGATCTTTTTTGTTTTAAAACAATTATGTACAGATCCATAACTTTTCTCCCATCTTCAGTAACATATGACACCTAACCGATTTTTTTCCCCATTTTTGCCTCATTCTACTGTGTAACTTAAGGCAAAAAAAATAAATAAAAATAAAAATCACATTCCTGTATCTCATCTAACCCTTTTAGTTGGAACTAACAGTGAGCATCCATCATTTGTCATCCAGACCACCCGGTGAATCTCTCCAGCTCTTTATCAAAGACCGGTTACTGAGAGATGTACATCACCTGGACAAAACAATCCAAACAATGGTGAGTTGAAAGATGTAAATTGTGATCCGGCCTTGTGATGACTCTCCAGTTACGAAGATGAACAATATGATCATATATCAAAAGCTCAAGAATGGACAGTTGCTCTTTGGCATGAATGTTTTATAACAAGGATGCGTCTCTGAAGACCCATATGCAAAGGTACCATATTGCAGACACATTAATGTAGAGTTTTCTCAGAGACATTTCACAAACATTTACCCAACACCACAATGTCAGCAGTGATCAAAATTAACAAACCACAACTAAACTCATCAACGGATTCGGACCAAAGTAAATTTATTGTCGTGGTGAAAACGCCCTAAAGAATCTTCAAAAGCATCACACCATGCCCTGATCTAAACAAATGTAAGCTAAGATGGGAAACAAAGTCATTGACATTGTTTAATCTGGAAATAGTTGCAAGGTCATTACAAAGGCCTTGGGACTCCAGAGAACCACATTAAAGTCACAAATGGAGAAAACATGAAACAGTGGAAGGAGTGGTTCGTGTACAAAAATTATTCCAGGAGACCATTAAGCACGGAACAACTCAAGCACTTTAAAACTCACTTGCATTAGTTAAGGTCAGTGTATAATTCAACAGGAGAAATTGGGCGAAATTGTTATGGTTTTCAAAATGCCATACATTTATCAACAAGGGCATTGCTTATGTTGGAGAGAGATTTTTGGAAAATTATTTTGTGGAATAACGAGTGGAACTTTTGGGTAACTGTGTGTCACTTTATATAATTTCAGAAGAATAATACTACCAGTTAAACTGGTGGTGGAAGTGTGACTGTCTGGGACTGGAATCCTACATCAGGGCATATGACTTGATGGGACCAAGATATCTGTTCTCTAACAAAACATGCGATAGAGAAAAGGGTAAAAAAAAAAAGGCGTGGTCCAGTGAAGGTGTGGACCTGAATCCAACTGAGATACTGTGACATGACCTTAAGCAGACCTTTCTTGTCAGAAAACCCTGCATTCCTCCAGAGCTAAGTAAAACAGTCATTGCCAGTTATCAGAAACGATAGATGGCAAATAATTGGTTTAAAGGGCAATTACTTTTTCACAAAATCCCAGATTAGCTTAGATTGAACGTTTAACTTTATAACATCTTTTTATAAGTGATTTTAGTAATTTGAAGCAGTTTCCTGAAGTCTTTCTGAAAGAAAACTGGGAGATGTTATATTTGGCCCAGAAACAGTAGATGACTGCTCACCTCTTTTCACAAGAGGTGGAAAATGTGAAGAGGAACTGGCTGGCGGTACAGATAAAGAGTTACTTTTTTACCTCTTACTCTGTCTGTTTCCTCTTCATGTTGATGATCACTTATTTCACCATGACAACTACGCAACACGAAGTTATGATCAGTTCAATAGGTCTGTCAACGTTTAAGGACCGTATTGGGAAAAGCAGAATCATTAAAATTTTTTCAACTGTTTTGTCTTTTAGTTTGAAAACATACTTATATGTTCATTCCAGTGTCATCTGCCATGAATATGATGTATTCCAGCCTTTTAACAAAAAAACAATCCAACTTGAAAGCAATGTAAAAATCATATTTTAGAAATGCTGGGGAAGGTTGCATCCCGGTCTGACAGCCCCCACTATCAAACTGACGCCATCAGGCACATACTCAAGTTGATTCGAGACAATATCATCTCCAACGTGGTACCATTCATCATCTTGACACCGTGACCTACATCCTAATGCACACTGTTCTTGATCTCCTCTCAAAAGATTCCAGGGTCCAAAAATCCCAGCATGGAAAGCACCTGAACAGTTTTGACTTGGCGTTCCCATGTTTCCCCACTTTAATGTGATTATAAATTATAAACCATGACATATTTTTGAAGACAAAATCTGCTTGATAGTCACGCACTCCCTTGAGTAAAATGATTTACTTGTAGTGTTGTAGCAATCTTTTCACTGGAGAATGCACTGCAAGCTTATTTTGTAAATAATCTTAAAGGACTGGACTGAATAGAAGCCTTCTTGCATTAGAGGACGGCTGGCTTTCAGACCCCTGTCTGATAAAGCTGAGGTATGTCACTGAAGTAAGATCTTAAAAGTGGAACAACCCACACTTGTGTTGAACTGGTGCTGCATCACATGCGCACGTGCGTGTGTGTGTGTGTGTGTGTGTGTGTGTGCGTGTGTGTGTGTGTGTGTGGTGTAGCTGACTGAGCTGTGCAGAGCTGGTGGTCCTCTTCTAGGCAAACAGCTAAAAGTCAGAACAGTCCCGTCTTTGTTAAATGAATCTTCTCTTAGTAAACTGAGCCAAAACAGTGTGATCAAGTTTAATTTTATTTATTTTTTTTTACAGATAGGTCAATAAGATGATTTTGAGTACATTAAATATTTTTTTAATGTCTCTGGGTATCCAACTGCACCTTGAAAGAATTGCTTGCTAGATTCTGGGTGATATTGGTTTAAATAACACTTAGAGTAGCTTTACTGACAAAGATGAAGGTGCAGGTCTGATTAAAATAAGGCTGCCCTGCCAGAACTTCCTTAGTTTATGGTAAAATATGAAGATTCCTTCCTTTTGTAGATGATACAGGAATGCAGCCACATGAGTTTGCAGGAAGAACAGAACCATAAGAGCTTTCAATGTATTTTCATCAGTTAAAACTGGTTATGTTGAATAATCCTTACCTTGTACTTCTAAACATATTTCGCCACATCAATGTATAATTTTACTTACCTCTTCCCTCCCACCCTCCCCCCAGAAATCGTTCAACAAAAACAAGAGAACAATGAAAACCAAAAGGTGATGAGACAGATTATTCTCTTGGCTCCAAGTTGATGTTCACTGGAAAAAGAATCATCTGGACAATTCAACAGCCAATTGAATTGGACTATCCTCAGCTAGACTGGCTATCACTGGGTGCAGAAGTTGTTACTGTGTGAAGAAAATTCAAAGTTTGCAGAGTCAAGCTTTCTGAAATGAAACCATATTCTCTGTAAATGTTGGCACCCTGTAGGAAATATATGTATGATACATGCAAACAATATCAACTGCTACTATAAAAGCCAAAGAAAATTTCAAAAATATAAACAGTCCAAATTCTGAAAAATTAAGTGTACCTTACATTTAATAAAACAGAAATGTTGCCTTAGGGAAAATATGTCATATCAAAGTACTTCTTAAAACGGCAAACCGTAGTACTGTGAGGTTGTGTAAAAATAAGTCTTTTTTGGTACAGGCTAAAAAAAAAAACTGCCATTAAAACCATATAAAAATCTTATATAACAGGTAGAGTCAGTATTCAGTAGTAAAATACAGTAAGGCAGCAGTAGAGTTATGGATGTTATACAAATCAACTTTACGAGACCCTGCAGCTGCGTGAGGCTGCTTTAAGAATGCCCTCCCAGACAAATTCTGAACTAATAAATCTTTTCACAGCCTCAAAACAAGTCCGCTGGCACTAAGAATACATGCTGTCAGTGAACAGTTCATCCCCAAGTCACTCACTGGGTTCAGGCAATTAGTGAGTGACTCACAGCTGAATGTAAAGAGTGTGCTGCAGGACCAGTAGCTGGCAGACTGGTGGTTTTGATGTATCGTGACAACCATGAAACAACTGTTTACTCAAATGAAGTGTCAGCATGTTAGCTAGAAATTCCATTTGTTGTTCCTTATTTAAGCCAGGAATAATTCCTGGCTGCACGATATAATGTCTTTTGATGAAAGGGTGTGGCAGCCACTTATGTATGTGACCACCAAACTAACTGTGTGCCTCTTTAATGCTTAAATTAAGACATACATGCATCATCATGTGGTTCATCTGTGAATTAAGCCAGTGTTATTCAGCAAACAGTGTTTTTAATAATTATTCAGGCACCTTCAATTTGATCACATGATAGTTACAAACTTAAACTAACAGTATGATTTTATGTGGAAACCTGACACCATGTGTTGCATTATTTTGACGTAGAAGGAAAATGATACATGGTTTACAAATATGAAAAGCTTCAAACTTGCATGTGCATTCAGTCACCCCAAGTCAACACTTATCGCGTTTTAAGATATGTCTCTACCAACTTTGGATATCTCGACATTAAATATTTAGCCCATTCTTTTCAACATATCTCAAACTTAGTCAGATAAAATGCAAAGTCTGTGAATATAGACATTTCAGATCCCCTATAAGTTCTGAACTCTGATTAAGCCATTTGTCATGACAAATTTCTCCATTTTGAGCTTCCAAAACATCTGCCTGTATTTTTAGGGTCCTGATTAAAGATGACCCTACCCACAACTTGAAGTCTTTTACAGCCTCTAATCATTTTCTTTTTTTCAGGATTCCCCTGTATTTAGCTCCATAAATCTTTCCAGCAGCTTTGCCAACAGCATAACTTTGCCATCAACATGTTTCGTCGTGGGATGGTGCATTCAAAGTGAAAATAGAAAGTTAAATTTTCTGACAAAGCACCTTCCTCTCAGTGTCTGTCATCTCTGTTGTAATAATCTTCATGCACATCACTGTTTTGCTCCAAACTGCAGTACCCTCTGTTCAATACAAATTGATCTCCTGGTTGACGATTAGACACTTTGATTTGGTAATGCTGGACTTTCTGGCTCTGTTTATGCCATTTCTCTGTAGATTTGCATCTATGCTACGCTCATTGCTCATTATTTATGCAGGATTCACTGAAAAATGCTCTAGGATATTTTGCCCTGGTTTTTGATATCACTACAACCTTACTTCTGACCTGTCTGATGTGTTATTTGGTCTTAATTAGGCTCTTTATCTACTAATAAGGTCAAACAAACCTCTGAGGTCTTTAAAGTACTAATGAGATAATAGTGACGATAGTGGTACAAGTTTGTCGGTGGGTTGTCGGTTTGATCCCCGGTCCATCTGCCTCTGT
Organism: Poecilia latipinna; assembly: GCF_001443285.1. Lineage (NCBI taxonomy): Eukaryota > Metazoa > Chordata > Actinopteri > Cyprinodontiformes > Poeciliidae > Poecilia > Poecilia latipinna. The sequence goes on from NW_015113764.1 coordinate 97,196, forward strand.
TGTTATGACCTTGGGCAACACACTTCTTTTGAATACAAAAAAAGTGCAAAACAGCAGTTTTTCTGCAACTATTTTGGAGTTATGTTACACAGAAAAATCCATGAACAGATAATTCAGTGAACAATGAACTGCAAATAGGCCAGGCCCACTGTATCATTTTCCTTTAACGTCACAATCATGTGTGATTTTTTTTTATTTGCAACATAAAATGCCAATTAATTAAAGTTTTATTTTCGCAATGTGGTCTGAAAAAGTTCAAGGGGTGTGGATACTTTTGTAAGGCACTGCACAGAGATGAAGCCCAATGACACAATCAAACTACTAAATTTATGCCCAGTGTTTTCTTCTCCTCCTCTACGCACCAGATTCAATGTTCCAAATGCCAGTGCAAGCAGAAATCAGTTTTAGTATCCACCTTTGTTCTTGGAACATTCTTGGTTTGTGTCTTTAGCTACAGAGTTTGGAGAAAAGACCTCTGGTTGTAACTCTGCAGGCAGCTGTAAAAACCAGACAGAGTTTAAATGTTTCTAGGGGGAACACTGTAGGGAAGACACTGAACCTCAACAAAGAATGCTAAAGAAACAATGAAAACAGTGGGGAAATGAGGCATTCAGAAGAGAACATGCACACCTTTTATTGTGGCTACGAGAAACCTGAGTCTATGGAGTTCGGGAATGAATACAAATGTGATTCCCTCGTCCCCTCAAACCAGAACAACAAAGAACGAGCTATGTGTATGTGCTTGTACTAATTTGTCACAGGTGTACCTACGAGCACAGAGTGGTAAAAATCCACAACAAAAGCACTGTTCAGACAGAAGTGATAGAATATACACAAGCATCTATGTGTTTGTGTGTAAGTGATTGAGGCTACTTTGAGCTCACCGTCATCTCCTGGCCAACACCCAGCATCTCCAGCTGCCGCTGGATCTCTTGAAGCCGCGTCTCCAGTTCTCTCCTCTCCTTTATATCCTGCAGGACCTTCTCTCCTGGCTGCCGGTCCCAATCCTGCTTCCAACCGACCTTGGAGCCAAGGCCCTTGATACACAACAGACACAATTAGTTCTCACAAGGAAGAAACACCTCATCTCACATGAGTGCACTTTGAGTGCACTCAACTAACAGTGGGCAGTTTGAGCAGTTAAATGGGCATAAAGCTGTGTAATAGTTCACCACATTGAGTTCATGTGAAATTTTTCCATTTCTCCATGATTCCTAAAGATGTTGGGATTGATTTAAACCAAAGTTTAACAGCTTTCAAGAGAGACCTTGGAGCAGAACCCCACATTCATAAACAAACTAAGAAAGTTCAGTTAAAGCCCACTTAGGATTGAAGATAAATCACAGATTTATGAAAATAAGGTCAGCAGTTAACCGCAAGCAGCATCCAAAGCAAGCTTTGAAAATAGGTCAGAACGAAATAAAAGAATCCCACATGGAGCACAATCAACTGACAGATTTTAACAGAAAAATGTGACTTTATGACTACCACACCATGGATATTTTTCTTTGCCACGAACTTTAGTCATCAGATCAAACTCAGTCAAACAGACTCGGCAGGCTTACAGGGGAACAAAACACCGATTCCCTGCCAATAATGTCAGCGAATGCTAGTAGATGCTGCAAAGAAAAACTAAATGATTCCAGAGAAATGAATGAATGTTTGCCAAATAACCATCTATTCAGAAATTTCTAATTACCTAATTTTGGAAAAATGTGACCCACTTGCCATTGCATGGGACATAATGTGAGTCAACTGAGTCCATTTAAATTACAGTTGAGCCAACGTTCGAGTGAAAGTTAGAGGTTAGCTAATTGTAAGCATGACAGTTCGATAAAAGGGGAAAAACAAAGATTGTCAACACTCAAATTGGATATTTTAAGTTTGTACAGAATAACACAAAGATGGCTACAGATGAGAATAATGAAAGAAACTTTGATCTGTAATCGAACACAGACTGCACACTGAAATTTCAAAGAATGTCTCAAGAATAAATAATGTAACCACATTTTTTAAGAAATAAAAAAAAATGAGTAGCTGTATTGGCTTATTTGAATTAGTCAATAAAAGTAAGTATTTTTAACATTTTTGTGTTAGTGTTTAGTATTTTTTTAAGTTGCTTTTACCTAATTGTTTTAGGCATTTAAATGTTTTTGAGTAAATAGCCTACATCTAAAAATTTATTTGGTTTCCTCAAATTTCTACTGTTTAACATATCAGGCTCTACATTATAAACACAACTTATTCGTACAATAGAAGATATCCATAATGAAAGAAAATCTGACTGTGGGATTAAAATATTTTTTGAACTTAATGCTAATTGTGAATAATACAATTTAAAGAGACCTTTGCTGGTTCAATTTATCTCATAAATAGCTTTAAAATATATTGGAGTAGAATACAAATGGTTCCCACTAATTAAACTGGTTTCAAATTAAATTTGCTGTTTTGATATTGACATGTTTCGTTGACGTATCTACTGACCTGAGCAGAGCCTATAAAGCCGTAAAGCTTCATATTAAAAGAACAATGGTGACATAATTTATTCCAAATACATTCTTTCCTTCAAACAGAAATAAAATATTGACTAAATATATTCCAAAAATAAATGAATGTTCTTTTATGTTTAATTTGCTCAATAAAGATATGGACTGCTAACTTTATTGATGCAAGCAATAACAACTCATGGAATTACCAATTTTAAAAATGTGACATGTCTTTCTGTTTTCCATTAATAGATTAACTGATTCCCCTCAAATCACTTGTTTTAAATTAAACTTATTAAGTTTTATAGTGTAATTTTGGGCTAAGTTTATTTTTTATGAAAAGAAAAAGAAAATCTGGGTGGAGGACAAAAACTAATAAATTGTGCGTAACGGACAACAAATGTACTTATAAACAACTCAATTAATTTGAACAGCCAGACATTTGTTTCTGTTTTATTCCACATGCTCATGTCAGAGCTGCTTATTTGTACTAAATGGCTTTTTGATTCCCAGTAGCATTTCATACGTATACAAAAATACATAACTACGATCTAAAAGAGGACAGAGACAGCAGACTTGCTAAGCTAACCAAGCAAATATGATAACTTAGGACTCTCTCATCCACACATGCTCACTTTTGGCTTTAGAAATTCCCAGGAGGAGACAACCAATGCTTAAGGCCTCACAAAAAAAAAATCAACAGATGATGTACTGCGGTTCTAGTTTGTCTTTGACATTCAGTGTTTCTTTAATAGTCCAGAAGCTCCGATCGCTACTAAACAACACACTGGAAGCAAATGTGGGTTATAGAGTGTTATAGACTATAATTTTGGGTCATATTTTGACCTCAAAAATAAAAAAAATATAATAGCGGAAGAGAGGTGAAGAAAACAAATAAATTGTTGAGCTTGAGGATTCTGCAAACCACAGGATGGTTCTGGAGTGTCAGATCAGCGCCGTGTGGTTAAAAATCTCTATCTGCCTCGGTTAGACTAGATGGCAGGCAGACGTGTGCATGATCTAATAATGACGAAATTGATGGATAATTCATTGAATGTTGACATCTCAATAAGAGCTTGCCTATGACATAATGGTAGGTTACTGAAGATGCCGGCATCCTGCGGACTTTACAGATTTAACTGCAGAAAGTCTAAATACGCTATGACATATTTATGATGGGATGTAGTCCTAGTTAAAGCCAGGGTGGAAGGGGAGTTTAGCAAAGTATTTAGAGTAGACTGAATGTTGTTGCCCAAGTTATAAAGCAAAATAGACAATCCAACTCGGTCACCTCGTGCACTTACGTAAATCAGTTTTGGACAACGTTGAGGCACCAACATGATAAAAAAAATATCCAAATCTTAACAAAAACAAAATTTTTCCTAAAAAAAAGCAAAAAAATAAATAAAAAAAAGACTGTGTGTGGCCTCATCTAGAGGTGGGCTCTGTCTTCCATCCTGGAAATAATGACAGTTTCTATCCTTGGAGTCTCTTTAAGTGGTCGTTCCTGGACCCTTTTGGGAAAGTCTCACTCATCCTAGATGGCACAAGCCAGGACCACAACAGGATCAGACTCATGTTATGCACCAGAGTGAGAAATACAGGGTTTCCAATGAGGAAAAATAAAAATTAAAGTCTAGCTTTACCACCATCCTCCCACCACTAAATGCATGTTCCTAAAAAGGCTCAAATCTCTGCAAGAGAAAGTTTATTTAATTTGGAAAGAAGCGCTGCCGTACCTCTCACAAAATATAAGTTAGAAACATAAAGAGAGTCTGCAATATTTAATGATAATAAAGCCAGCAGTTGGTCTTTATGACTCTGCCATATATTTTTGGCAAAGTTAATAATAATAATAAAGTCCAAAAATAGTACTTAAAAATCCTGATTTCTGCACAGCAACAATCTTGAAGGAAATGAAAGCAGCCGAGGCAGAAAATTGAGAAACTTAGACATGCAAATAATCACTATAAATATTAAATTAAATATTTTCATTTTGAAAAAACAAGAGTGGTTTGAACATATTTTAAAAAGTAGCGTTTGCTTTTCTCGACATGAAATTGTAGTAATGATTCACTGCTCGTCAAAACAAATAATTCTGTTTCTACACCTGAACAGTCTCCAACAATTGTTCTGCTATATTACAGTAGTGTTTTTGGCTGTTTTCCTAGAATACGTAAAAACTTAAAATGAGGGTAAGACTCAGTAAGTTTAGCTCAGCAGAGAGATACACAAATCAAATATATTGACTTAGAAAATTAAAAGAACTGATGTTCAAAAAAGTTTAAGAAGTGATACAAACCTTCTTAAGCATTTGATAATATATTGCACACAATTTATTCACCATTTATGCCAACAGGTCTTCATAGGCAGGTCAAAAAGTTGAAAGAAGTCTGGTATGACTGTCACTCTGAGATCCCATCTATACTAATCAAGCATGCAGTTACAGAATGCTTGCAAATGCTACTCAATGTAGCAACAAACTTCAAAGTATTTTATTTGGAATTTACATGAAAACAGAACAGTGCATGCTTGTGAAGCTGTGTGAAAATTATATATGGTTTACATTTCTTACAAATAAAAAGCTGGGGGAAAAAAATAGTGCATTTGTATAAAGGTTGGACAGACTGTACCAATCGCTCTGACCTTGTACTGCAGCCAGTACAAGGTCAGGTTTTCATCCAGAAGTGCCAAATATTTAGCTCCATCTATCTTGAATGGCCACCTTGACTCTTTGATTAATGCACTCTTTGCCTTGCCTGTCAGCTTAAGTGTACAGCCATGTGTTGCTAAGTTTACAATTGTGCCATATTATTTTCATTTTTGGATGGTAGACTGAACATTTCTCTGTAGATGTTCAAAAGCCTATGATGAGGATGAGGATATGCAAAATATCCTCATTAACAACAATAAAGGCTTGAAAATATCAGTTTATGAGCAACAATGTGTTTCATTTAGTGAATCTAAATAAATCCACTTTTCAATATTTAATGAATGAGACTACGTATATATCACTTAAGTAAAGACATAGAAATGTGTTGTTCTGATGTTGACAAATTTCCCAAAGCATGTTTGAGCTTCACGATATATTGGTAATATATTGTCATTGCAATTTAAGTATGTGCAATTGCTGAAACTGAACAGACTATTTGGAGTGCAATAATTGTTGACTAATACATTCCAAGTGTTATGAACTTGCATTTTAAATGGTAATGTAACATTTAGGCAGTTGGAAATAGTTTTCACAGAAGTAGGTGCTCACAACAAACACAAATGACATTCCCCAAAATGCTAAAAATCAGAGTACTGGAACCACCAATCAGAAAGAGAGGAAAGAAAAAAGGATGTTTTCACAAATTTTGATATATTTCCCATTATTGTCATCATTAAAAGATTTACTAATATTGTGCAGTCCTGTAACACATGAGGCATACACACAGGCGTTTATTAATCCCAGTGTATCCTGTGTTTCATGTGTTGACCTAAAAAGGAGACAAAACATTCCACATCAATTTTGTCAGTGGGCTTCAGGGTGAAACAGCTGCAGCATTTGATACATCAGCCACTGATGTCCAAAGTGACAAAACTCCAAATGCATCACTTCGAATCAGCCCCAAAAACAAATCTCGGAACTCTAAAGCTCAGCAGAGAAATCAACTAATTATGGGTAGCGTATAATAATATCATTTTTGAATTATTTTTCAGTGGTGAGAGCCACTGAGATTGATTGTCTGGTGTTTCTTTCTCTCTCCAATGTGGACTGCATCTGTGGTGTGTCTGGCCAAAATTACAGCTGGGTATTCTGATGCAGATCTGTGTCAGATGCACAAAGAATTTGTTTATGTCGTCTTGTATAAGTGCATCCTACAACAATATGTGTATTTTTATTCTGCAAGAGCAATTACTGACTCATGTATTTTAGATGGTCAGAGGGACAGCCAGAGCAACTTTATGTGCTTGTTAACACATTCAATACAAGTTAAATAGGAGCAGCTTGCTCCAATGAAACCAATCGAACTAAAGTTCACTTTCAAGTTATAAATGCTACTGCCTGTGTTAAATTAATCAAATTAGGTTAAGGTGTTGAGTTCTTCATATTTTATGGCTGGGTAAGCTACTCATCAAAACAAACGTCATGAGTTTCTTCAGAGTATTTCATGCAAAAAAATAAATAAAAAAAATAAAAAAAATTAATGACAGGAAAAAATTCTGTCTGGATATTTGCTTGGAAAACATTTCAGTGAGGTGGAATCCAGCCAATATTTTCAACATTTTTTTTTACTGTGCAGCAACCACAAATTGGCTCGCTGACCCTGTCTTTGGGGGCCTTTGTTTTATGAACAATATCTGTTGATCGCATTAAGTTCCCCATCATGAAAAAGCAAGCAGTAAGGAAAATGTGTTTTTGTTTTGCTCTGATTTTCCGTCTCTTAGCTGATTCATTGCAGGTCAATGGAGTCTCTTGCAAAGTATTCATGTGCACCTTTTGCCACGTTCCAACCACAACCTCCATGTACTTCACTGGGACTTCATGTGATAGAACAACAGCAAAAAGACCAAGAAGTACATAACTGACAAGCAAAACAAACAACAAAAAAAGAGCATTTTTATTTATAAACAAACACAAATATGAAAAGTGTGTCAGTATTCACCCTCCTTTTTCTAAGTTTTCCCCACAAAAAAAAAAAAAAATGATGGCATAAGATTGCATCGGGAAATAAAAAAAAAAGGCCCCTTGTTTAATGTTTGTTTGAGAACATTATTGAATAAACATGATCATAACTACAAAATAACATAGTAGATAAATTTGTGGAGCACTTCAAAGCAGGATTAGATTATAAAACAATACACAAAGCTTTGGACATCTCAAGGAGTCCAAAAATTGAAACAATATGGTGTACAATTGCACAACAATTAAGGCATGGGTATCTATCCAAACCGTCTCTTGGGGAAGTAGAAAGATTTTTTTCTTCTACTAACTAATCCATTAGTTGTGCTGTCTTCAAATATGAATGTTGTAGACTGTAAAGTAAAACAGTTTTTAAAAGAGGTGATGAGAAGCCACATTTGCAGCTTGCAACAAGTAATGCGGGGAACACAGCACACATGGGAAGGATAATGTTGTCCGGAAATGAGAGTAAAACTGAACTTTTTGGCTGAAATCTCCAAAAACATTCTCCATAAGTTTTCTCCATAGAAACACATTTGTTATAAGAAAACACCATAATCTCACTGTCAACCATGGCGTTGGAACAATCAGGCTGTGGGGATGATGTTCTTTAGCAACAATGAAAAAAACAACAACATAAAAATAAAAAATAGTTGGTCAGAGCTGATGAGAAGATGGGAAGGGAAACATTGGGAAAGGAAAAAGCAACTTCAGACTGGACCTTTCCCCTGGACTGCAACCCTAAACATACAAGTCGGGGTATGTGCTTGAGTGGATGAGAAAAAAAAAATAGTCTGTGACTTCACTGGAAAACTGCTGATTACAGACATTCTATTCAATTTCTCTAAGGCTGAGTTGTTTGTAAACAAAAAATAGGAATAAAGTTCAGTTTATGTATGCAAAACTGGCAGAGGCATGCTCAAAGACTTGCAGATGTAGCTGTCGGGATGGTGACCAACATTGACTTAGGGGGTTGAAATCAAATGGGAACCACAGTTCTTTTAGATTTGTTTTCCTTTCACTTCATAACTATGTACAACTTTCAGTTAGTCTATCCCATAAAATCCCATCATAATACATGGAAATGTGTGGTTCCAAAGTGACAAACGGTCACAAGGCTATTGAAACTTGTGTAAAGCAACCAAAGCCACTGTAAGAGCTGATCTATTTTCAACGCCTACAGCAAGGAAGAGAAGGCATAAAGAAATAACACAGCCATGCTAATTTTCTCCATGTTATTCAGGACAGCACCCTCCTCGCCTACTTCATCTGCGTCTCTGTTTTCTCTCAATCTCTTGAAATGTGAACTTTAGTGGTTGCTCTGGATGTGCCACGTGGACCCAGGCTACCTGCCAAGGCCTGTCCACATGCCTTGCCACGAGCTCTCCCTGCGAGAGCACAGGAGCTGTTTAGAAGCTTAAGAGTCTCTTGACTTTTTCTCAGTTTCATATTTCTTACCGGGTCTCCCTAGGTGACATTTTGCCCAGCTGTGACTCATATCCATCTGACAAGCTTAGAGATGGAGGCGTGGCAACAAAACTGCATGCATTATATTTTATACAGTGGATCAGCTGCTAATACTTTGGTAGTGTTAGCAAGTCTAACTCTTTATTTCTCCATGCAAATCAACTAAGTGTAATAGTGCTCAATAAGAGTAAATAGTGGGGCCTGAAGACTGAAAATTTGTTTGTCTCCAGGCCGTCTTTTCCCCCCCCGCAGATTTAGTGTTTTTTTTTTTTTTTTTTTTTTTTTTGTCAACATCTTGGATCCTTGTTGACTTGATGATTGGTGAACATTCCTGAAGTATTAGGAGATTCACTTGTGGGTCATCTGGACTGTGTACACAAGCTTTCTTTTTCAGAACTGAGGGTGGTCTGAAGTATTCAGATCAAAACCTCCTGGTGCATTTTACAATCTAAAACCACATTGAATGTGATGGCTAGAAATAGCCACGCCACCTGTGCATTTTAGTATGTCAGAATCATATTAAGATAGAAGTATTTTAAGTCCCCATTTTTACATTTTCAACCTCTAAACTTGTGCTTGGAAATGTTTTCAAACTACTGTAAATACATCCAATGTGTTGCTCTTGTTGTTAGGAAATGCTCAAATGATGATCTCCACCCAGCATGCTTTGTTAGCATAGGATAACTTTAGTTTTTGCCAAACAATGACACAGACAAAATGAAATGTGAAGTATAAAAAAAGAGTTGAAAGCAGGACAAATTCAATATTTATCAAAAGCATATGGAAGAAACAACAACAAAAAAAAAAAAACTCAAGCATCCTTTAGCACTCTTTGTCCCCCAAAAAACAGACGCTATGTTCGACAATGTCTGGCCCACAGCTGTACAGCATATAGTCTTCTACAAGGAAACTACTTTTTTCCAGTGGTGGAAAATAAAACATGCCATAGGAAATGTTTTCAAAATTGGAAACCAAACTTTAAAAGTCCAATTTATGTCTTGTATTTGCCTTAAAAACTTGAGTTTGTACCTTTTAGAAAAATATGATTTTTACATGTTTGTTAAAACTGTCACTATGTTCTGACAGTATAGTATAAGAGATATAATTTATGAGAAGATCTACCTCCTCTGCTTTCTCCAAGCGCTAACCATCATTAGAGCCTGTCGATACAGCCCAGGGTAGTTATCAAGGTCACCGATGACGGTGGATAAACAGTTTTCCTGGAACAGTAAGTGGATTAACCGCCAGTAGCACGTTGAGCAGCATGTACCTGAGGTTGATTGACAGTACTCAAACACTCCTCCTGGCTCTGACTGGTTATTTTAGACAGATAGCACTGGGAGGACATGGAGGAGTTAGATGTTTTCATTATGGGCCTCATATTATAGCCAGGACAGTTTAAACCGGGGGGGATTTTTTTTTTTTTTTTTTTTTTTTTTAATAAAAGTTACATATCCCAGGTTTAATAAAGCATTAGAATAAGTATGGGTGTTTATTGACAACAGCTGGCTATGTGACCAAATTATCCACAGTGGACTTCCATAATGAGTGGAACACTCAAAAAGCATACATGACAAAGCAAAACCTCTGAACCGCTTGACACAACTGTGGCTGAGGATACAACCAGTGGGAGAGGCGTTTATAAGAAAACAATAAAGTGAATCACACTGGAATTACAGGGTGTGAAAGGGTGTGGAGGTCATGATTTTAGACTGTATGAAAAATAGTAAGTGTGCCATATGACAACCCTGACACCTTAACATTGTGACAATATCCAGACATTTGAGGTTATAGCACATGTGCCTATAAAAATCCTTCTGTCTCAGAAATGTAACTATTATATGCAATTAAGTTAAGCTGATCATGATCACATATAACACAATTTGGTTTGATAGCAATCACATAATCATACATTAAATATGCAGTATGATTGTAATATGATACCAATAAATTATGACAACACAAAAGTGATGCGATAGGATAGACAATGACTGTAAGACGAGCTACAATATAGTATGGTACAATGAAATACAGATACAAAAGATACATGATATGATTAGAACAAAAGATGCAACGCCCTTAGTTTACAAATAAGAAAATCAATTAAGTACTGTGAAGTGCAGCAAAACACATATCAAAACTACTTGCATAAAAATTGCACATAGCAAAGTAAACACATTCCTTTATTTGCAAAGTGATCTAATAGAATGATAAACAATTTAATAGCAAAAAGGCTAAAATTCAACTAGATCATTTTTGTTTTTGTGTATCTTTTGAAAATACACCTGCATTTTTGTAGTAAAAAGAAACATTATATTTATGAATGCAAATAAACAGTCTGCTGGTAAGGTAAAAACTCCAATGCAAACTTAAAATCCCTCTCTTTCATCAGTACTATATTGTCATGCTAACTTATTCTAATTATAATGATGACATTAAGGATACTGAGTATTTTTTTCCCCTCTGGAGTCATTTGACAGGCATTAATTAGTGCACCACCACTTAGAAAGCTGCTATAATGTTCCAACAACATTTCACACAATATGCAGCTTTTGCTTATTTCTATAAGACTCTCTGGCTGCACATGTGTCTACAAAAATCCTTCAGTAACTGAGCATCATGCTTAGATGAAGATCTATGCACAGGGATTTCTGTTTTCTGAGGTTTTATGCGAACCTTAGATGTGTTGCGACTTTTTTACACTTATATGCTGTTCAGTATATTTTGCATGATAAGTGACTGATTTACAATTATATGTTAAGCATAATTTACATGTTGATTATTATTAATTGTATTGAACATGATTGTATATAGTTACAAAGGTGAAGTGGAATATATTTAAGTGTGAGACATGATTTATTTGAATAGAGGAAGTATTTTATTTTGAAGAATGCTTAACAAGATCTGGTTCTGTTTTGTCGCCATCTTGCTTTTGTTGATTTTTGGTTGCTAGGTTACAAACAGCTGTTGCCGTTATCAGCTCTCGCCATTTTTCTCTTCAATAAAAGCTGAACAGAAAGGTTCAGTAAAAGACATACGAGCCTCTGTCTTGTTTGAAGAAGCTTTACTCCGAAACAAGTTGGCCTCTTCTCTGGATTTATATGGCGCTGACATGTTCTACTTGTGGTTCCAATTAATCATGTGTGAGTAAAACTTACAGAAAGTCATTCTCCTGCTTTGTAAACTAACCACTTTACTTTGAATGTCGTAATCATTAATAACTACTGCTATAAAGACGTGGGGGGCTGAGCTCACATCCTTCACACTCAGTCTCCCAAGAACATTTTTGAGAGTGCGAAAAATAAGGCTTGTAACATCATAACAGGTTTCAGTTCTAGTCTCAGTTATGTTCTCTAGTATCCGGCAGCACAAAAAATAAAATAAAATAAAATCAGCAGCAGGTTCTAAGGCAGCACTTGGAATAAATCCTGTCAGTGTTCCCAACACACCTCACAGATACTTACTGGAGTTAAGATCTAGAGAATTTAAAGGCCATGTCAACACCATCAACCTCTCTGTACTGTAGCAGGGATTATCCTGACGTGGAAGACTGCTGAGATCATAGACCATCACCCTGCATGAACGCATGTACATGGGTGCCACCATTGACCAAGTAAGTAATTCAAGAATTCAACGTTTTGCAACTTTGCTGGTGGTGATATCAAAACATTTTTTGTTAAACCTCTTTTAACGAAGGTTTTTCTCTTCTATTTTCAAAAATATGAATCTTACATGAACTTGTTGATCTAAATTGACCTCATCAATAAGCACGAAATGTGCAAAGTATCAGATACTTTGGAAGGGATGCAAACTTCAGGGATTTAATGGTTAAAATAACTGATCAGCAAATACACCTCACTGCTAAAAGCCATTCTTAATATTTTGTGCAAAGATTTTATTTTATTTTATTTTTTTGGGGGGGGGGTCAGACCCCATTCGTTTTTCACAAGTGTCCTTTTTGTTCAGATTAAACCAAAGACCCCTGAACAATGCTGTTTTAGCGATATTATTGAATTGCTTACCCTCTTTAAATTACCATTGTCAACATTACATTTGCCTAGTATTACACAAATAAGATGACTGACAATGTACAATGATCCTTGTACATTGAAGTTTGTGTCAGTATTGTGCCTAAAATATAAAATCCCCTGATGGGTGGTTGTACTGTACCAAAGTAATCAGTGCAAAGTTAAATCCTTTTTCAGAGTTTTATCACAACTCAGAGGATAAAACTATTCATGTTTACATTTGTCTTGTATATTTAGCATGAATTTTAATCCAACTTTCAGCACAGCAGGGTAAAGTTTTTCCTTGTGCTTAATTACATGACTGGACCTAATAAGATTTGAGTTCTTAAATAATTCACTGACCACGCCGTGTTGGCCAAAAGGGAGTTTTCTGCACGAAATTCTGCTCTTTCACTTAACAGTTGCCGTTGTTAAAAATCAGGAGTGCACATCAACAACCACACAGTATGACTAACTGACCTCACAGCCTTACAGCAAAGTATATACTCAGTAAGTGTATGGCAAAACACAGCTGCAGTAACCATGCAAATACAAATATGGTCAAACCCCTTCTGATCTGGTGAGCTGCAATCAAAAATAGTGACAGTGACTTAAAACCATAACAACATGTTTTGTTTTTTTTTATTATTACTGCTGCTTCTCGTCTTTAAAAACAATAAAGCAGCCATAAAAAAAAACATATGTATTTGTAATCTGAGAAACACACAAGTTTGGGCACACAAATTTAGACACCCATGTCACCAACTTCAGAAAACTCGTGACACAATCCTGCGGATGATGGGTGGTGCTGACATTACCACACAGTGGTACAGTAAGTGGGGAGTACTGTATTTTAAGGCTTTATGTAAACAGATGTTTTTAATGACAGAAGGGCTTGATTCATTTGGAGACAGTGAATGGAGAGAATAAAAGAATACAAGAAAGTGCTGACAAAAGCACAAAGGGAACAGTGTCAAAGAAAACCAAATTGTTTTTTGGTACACTTTCTAATTTGCTTAATTCACCTTTGTGATATGTTACATTACGAAGATGAATGTTTATATTAGTTTGCTACCAATACATTGCTTTGCAAAAGTATTCATACAATTAAACCCTTTTCGCATTTTGTCATGTTAAAACCACAAATTTCAAGGGATTTTCTTGGGATTTAATGTGATCGAACGACACAAAGTAGCACATTACTGAAGTGGAAAGGACGTATAGCTTAACATTAATGGGCAGTTGTGTCAATATTTTTTAGAACTATAGCTGTAGCAGTGATTACTCTAACAACTTTGCACACATAGCCTGAAAACTTTGCCTATGCTTATTTTGCAAAAGAGCTCACACTGTCAGACTGGATGGAGAGCAGCAATGAATGGCAACCTGTATGGTCACTGTTTCTTAATTGGATGCAAGTGTGGACTTCGACTGGGTCATATGAGAACATATCAGTATGCTTTAATTTAAGGAAGTGTTCTCTGAACTTTTTGTAACGTGGGTCTAAATCCCCAAGTTAAAGGTACTTAAAAAGTCTCACTTGTTTCCTCTCAAAACAAAAGGCAAACAATTTCCCCGTTGTGATTTGCATTCGTTTTGTGTTTTTGGCCTACAGTTTCTTTTCTTTTTTTCTTTATGCTCAAGAACAAAATCTACTAGGTACAGTTCCCTCTTCTAAAATGGCCTGTCAGATTAGATCATGTGCCATTTTTCCAGTTTTAGATTATAAAATAAACAATTCTCAAAATGTTCAAAGCTTTAGAAAATGTTTTACAACTAAACCCTGCTTCACAGCTTTATTCCTGATCTGTCTACCACATCCCCTGGCCTCTATGATGCTCTTTAACATTTAGGCCTTCTCACAATGGGTGGATTTGTTCAGAAATTAAACACAGATGGACTATTTACTAACTGGGCTAGTTTCAAAGTTAGATCCTTGTACATTGAAGTTTGTGTCAGTATTGTGACAAATATGAAACGGTTCAACAGGTAAGTACTTTTCCATGGTATGACTGGCTGTGGGCTACATGTCTCATGCTAAAATACCCAAATAAAAAACAGAAATCCTCTTTTTCTGGATCTGTTACTCCTTTACCTCCACCATCTCTGTAATTATAATCTGATGGGGGGCTGACTCTGCTTTGTGGCAACATGCATGCCGGTGCCAGCATTTTTATTATTTTTTTTTTACTTTATCCAGTCTCACAAAATATAAAAAAGGACTTAGAAACTCTGCAATCAATTTGAAACATAGATGAATTTGGAAAACAGAAATTTACAGTGGTTTAATATCAGTGAGAAACAACAACAAAAAAAAAAAAACTGAAATATTACACTCCTTTATATTTATTGCAGTGTGCAATGAGCAGGAAAACATGACGTTTTCTAAACGTCATATTGTCTAAAAGACTCCATTTAGAAATTCTAACTATTACCGAGAAGAAAGGTACTGCAAAACCAAAGCATATTTCTTTTTATGTGCTCTTTAAAGATTTACGAGTACTGACCTGAAACAAATCATTGGCTCTGCAAAAAATTTACAGGGTGGTTGACTTTTCTTTTTTGTTGCCCCAGCAGGTGTGGCACTCACCAACTCAAATTCAGATACTACATTTTATTCTTATTCCAAAAGCTTGGGTGTTAATAACTTCCAGTAATGCCTCAGAAAAAGTACTCTGCACTAGTCTTTTAAGCTTTAACGAAGAGCAGATGACAGATGGGTGAGACTTTAGAGTTTCCAAGAACTTATTTGGCTTGTGAAGACAACTAAAAGTTGGAAATAGAGGGGGGAAAAAAGTTCAACAACTCACATTATGAATTTATTGCTAATTTTGTTTGTATTATCAAACAGGTTACTGTTCATCCATTGAGTTGTCTATTGTTTTGTGGCACAATGCCCGACGCAGTCAGGTTGCTAGTCCACCACAGACACAAACACACACATACCTAAGGTCAAGTTAGAGAGATCAGTTAACTTGTTTTGGACTGTGGGAGGAAGCCAGAGCACCAGAGAGAACTAATGGATGCACAGGGAGAACATGCAGACTCCATGCAGGAAGACCTCATGCTGGGATTCAAAGCCAGGACCTTCTTGCTGGCAGTGCTGCCAACTACCAGCCCTCAATTAGGATTTATTATTTCTCATTTTACAATCATACTTACAAATTTTACATAGATAAAAATGTGAATCACTTGTTTATTTAGGAGTTTGGGGCACTTTAACTGAAAAAAAAAAAGCTCAAAAGAAAATACCCAAATTCACATCCTGACAGTAAAATAATCAGAACAGTCATAACTTTTTTCCTCCAGACGGTGTTTTTGTGAAACAGCTCCAAGAGGAGCAATATTTGGTGACAAGTTTTGCAAATCAAGTGCATAGAATCAAACTTTGGATGTTGTGGGAAAATGTCCTGAGACAGAGTTTATTACTAACATTAAACTCAAACACAGAACAACAGCTTGGAAACTTCAGCGTTACGAATATACATTTTAAACTTACTCTTGGATGCAAAAGAGATTACAGAGCATAACTATGACCCAAGGCACAATTCATAAAAAAATGAATATAAATTCTTAGCTTTGGTTTGTTTATCCAGGTCTGTTATTAAAGGGAACAGAAATGGAAAAAGACAACATTTCCTCATAGCATATATTTGGGTGCCTTTTGTGACAAACTCAAATACCCAGTATGAAAAACAACCTCGTCACTTTCTTTGATCACTTTAATTGAAAATATGTCACTCAGGGACCTTTTGAGTGGCTGAGTGGCACCATGTTGCCATAGTGGTTATTACTGCCACTCCACAACAAGAAGACCTCCAGTTTGAAACCCTTGCTACGTGACAGCTTTGTTTGGCTAGTTTTCTTTTTGCCACTCCAGTTCACTCCAAGAATCCAAAAGTGTGCATTTTAGGTCAAATGTGATTCTAAATTGATAGAGTATGTTTCTGAATAGATTTGCAGCTGAAAGTAATGTTGTTTTTTTTGTCTTGCAGTTTATGCATTTCACGGCTAAATAGACTTGTGGTACACTGTGTTTGGTGTTTTATATCCCACCAATAAAATTGGACATATTATTAAAGTTTGTTGAGCTTTTCTAAGTCAAAGTATATGGCTGAGAACTCCTTATGAAGATACTGATTTTGAGCATTTAATTTTATTGACCAACATTTAAATGTCAGAACAATCTATTTTTAATTGGTAAATTTACAAATAAAAAAAATAAAAAAGAAGAAAAAAACATTTCTTAACAGACTATAAATGCTTAAAGAAAGCACTGAGGAACAAACCCACAGTGAAGTCCCAGGTTAATGCAGCCAGTATGTAATGGATGTTTATCTTTTCTCAGAAGACAAAGCTTGGACCTGAGAATCATGTCACACATTAAATGAGTTTATTCTTTTTGAAAGTTCAACAAACTGTGGAAATTGAAAACTGTTGTGACGCTACCAGCTTTTTGCAATTCAAGCCTACACCAATGAATTTCTCCACTAAAGGAACATCATAAATACAGGTTGTGAAACACTATAGGCCGTGACGATGTCTTTCTACAGCTAGGACAGGGGATTCGCTCAGAGCTGATGGAGCAATCCAACTGAGAAGCAGTTGCGAGGCATGAAAATTGATGATGACATGCTTTCTATTCAATCTGACTGAGATTGAGCCATTTTACAAAGAGTTACTACAAATCCTTACATCTTCAAAGCTGGAGAAATGCCCCAAAGGAACTCTAGTTTGGTTTGACTCTGATTCACGACGTTGAATACAAATACATAAAGTCCACCAAAAAATTTTTTTTAAAACATTATAGTTGTCAGTTCTAACATGACAAAAGTTAAAGGGATGTGAATACTTTTGCAAAGCTCTGAATATTTAGGATGATTTACCTGGAACACGCTTAGGTCTGTGTTCGAGCTCTGCAGGGAGTGGAGTTCTTCAGCAGGAAGGAGGAGGCAAATTTTAGCATCAAGCTCCATCAGATGCTCCAGATCAGAAAGCTCTGGGGTGTAACCCTGGCCTGCAGAGACTGACGTAGCCCACACAGCCTCCTGGAAAACAGTCGTCAGCTAAGTAAGTCATGGTCCATGGGGTATAAGTCTGCTTTGCTCTGTAGCAACCTAAACAGTGCACTGATAAACATTATCTAGCAATATTATTACAGTGATGTCAGAATCAGGGAAGAGGTGCCGTCTGACTTCAGCTCTCCATTTCTGAATGGGTTCTGTGTTAATAAGAGACAAACGGCACTCGCTGTGTGACTCAGTGACACTCCTATTGGATTCTGTGGGAACCAGTGCATGGATGTTGAACTCGGCACATTACAGTGGTGAGATAGGACCCATTAAGAATATTAACATGCCAAAACAGTTCATTACTCTAAACAGAGAACAGCTGTAACCTCTGAGTGCTGGGAGGAAAACTGGCAGAAGGAAGCAGCAAACATAGTAGCTCATTAGGAAGTTGAAGTCCATCCCAAATACAAAATGGTAGAGCCAAGCTGGTTTTTATGACAAAGGCAGGCAGGTTTTTGAACCATGGCAGAGGTTTACCTGTATAAGCCAGAATATTTCTGAGGCCTTCTTGTTCACATGTGCGTTCTGCAATGATGGAATTTCAGTTTTTCAAAAAAAAAAAAAAGAAAAAACATAGAAACATATGCATACTAAACACAGAATGAGGTGAATCCTGCTCACAAATATGTTGCGTCACGACATGTGTATCTGACGGTAAACTCAAATGCAGAGAGGCAGAGGTAGCCGTTAGCTGTTTTAATGAAATAAATTACACAAAACTTACAAAAATAACCACAGTGAGATGGAGCAGAACAAATACCATAAATCCATGAAAATAATAACAGGGACAACAACAGGAGAGGCCAGCAGGGAGTGTGAGCAAGAGAAAGGTTTAAATACCGTGAGGGTGAACGCTGGAACAACAGACCTGAGCTGACGAGCTAACAGGTTGCAGGTGTGAGGGAGAGAGCAGAAGGCAGGGTGAACAGAGAGAGAGAAAATGGCACCGGGGGCAAGGGAGAGTAGCCAGGGACTAGGAAATTAATAAAAAAAATTCAGACAAGAAATAAACATAACTAGAAAAACTAAGGTCTGAACAAAAGAAAAATGGAAACAAGACCGATCTAATCAAAGAAAGAGACTAAGAGACAGGATAATCAAACTAGAATGACATCATCAAAACAACCCAAGATTCTAACAATGAGCAACTGGAGGAGCAGCTCATCATGCTCTCACTCATCCCCATTTTGACTTTGGTTGTTTTTGACTTTCAAAAATGATTCAATATACCCAGTTTTTATAGTTACACATACACTTTCTACCCTCATATCTGGATTACTTTAAATTTAAAAACTGAGGGACTTTTTACTTTACGTGCTACATGGATGACAGCAAACTCCAAACAGGGTTTCTTCTGGCTCTCTGGCAATAACTGCTTTCTTCTTCCCACTCAGATCTGTGGCGCACACAACTAAGATTCAACAGTTTATCCCACCTAAGCTGTGGAGCTTCCCCAGACCTAGTACAGACCTGGATGCTTCTCTGATTAAAGAACTCCATGTTAGCCTGTTAGCTTAAGTGGACTGCCATCTTGGTAGGTAGCTTTGCAGCTGTTTCATACTATTTTATGGAAGCTACCTGAAGCTTTATCTTTGACCTATGTGCTGTTTTGCTTGATCTCCATGATGTTTTTCTTGTAACAAACGCCCAAGGCCTTTATTGAACAGCTGCATTTATTCAAAGATTAAACTACACACAGGTGGAGTCTATCTTTACCAAGTGTTAAATGGTTAACACGTGATGCTTTCAGGGGTGTCAAATTAAAGTGGAAATAACATGTATGTTCCACTCCTTTTTGCTATATTCAGCTTTGTAGCTGCAAAAAGTAATATTTTAGACTCACCCTGATGCACATAAGCCTCTGTAAGGTTCAGCTTAAGCTGTGTGTTTGCGTGTAGCGTCACAATTAGCCTCTACACTAATCTTTCCATCATATTTTCTTGAAAAACATAAATAGTAGTTGGGATTTGAGACTGAGCTAAGATAATAAGGGTTTTCACTGGAAAGTTATAAATATTGTTTATACTGCATAGCTGATGCATTTTTAAGATAAATCTGTAAGAATTTAAGCACCTTTTTAACTTTTTTCCCACAACATCTGAGGAATTAGGCAAGGAATGTTTGTGCTTGTGTATGTAAGCCCCAAATGCCTACAAGTCTTCAGTAAGTACCGGCTCCTAATGACGTGACTGTAACACGTCTACACTGCAGCACAGAGGTGACCCGTGTGAGAATTCAAGTGTCTGAGGTAAACACTGAGCAGCACGTTTTGATAAATGTGCACCAAGGGATTCTGCCAAGAGCTGGGTGACATCCACCACCAAAGTCCTGGTGACATAAATAATATCCTCGCTCTGTCGTGGCCATTCATACAAGCATGCCTTACAATAACAGGAAACAGGAAGGCTTCCTCCAGCTAATAAAAAAGTCCAGAGCATCTGCACTCCGGTCTGTTTGGTGTCTGCCACCGTAATCACTGCAGTATTGTTCTAAAGTCAAGGCAAACATCATAAACAGTTAGACATTCAAATACCCTAAAAACCCTGGCAGGCTGTTCTGTTGATGCAGATCTGCCTGGGTTGATTAAAACAGAACCGCATGTTAAGAGGTAAGTGTGGTTTTTGCCTGACGTTTAAGCAGGCATCAGCCCATCAGAATTTGAACTGATTTCATAGCAGCTCAAGAGTTAATTAAGGCAAATAAATGTGAAAATGAAAACATGTGAAGCTAGGACTCTGAATGAATCATTGGACTGCTCCAAGTAGCAATGTCTCAGCTTAATCCTCAAAGGAGAAACAAAAGGTCTTCTTCTCCTAGCTTCTATGCTCTGTCCCCACACCCGTAATGCGAGAACAGCTGTATGTCTCTCTGAAAGATCCATTCTTCTGAGTTTTTGCAGAAAAACAGGAGGGGGGAATAGCTGTGAATCTAGGATTATAAAATTAATTCACAACATGCAGCATTCCAAGCAAACCACATGTGGCATTTGACATCTGGTTCATAATTTGAAATACTTTGAGTCAGAAGCTTCAGCTTAGAGCAGAGGTCTGCAACCTGCAGCTCTGGCGCTGCAAGTGGCTCTTTGAATCTTCCACAACGGCTCTTAACGACTTTAGCTAAAAATGCTAAAGGACCAAGTACATAGATATTTCTTTTTAGTTTTTTTAATGGAATAACTGCATTCGGTTTCCATAACAGCATGGCCCAAAGTACAGATAAAATGTTTTAGATCATTTTTTCCTGTCATCAGGTTGGAAACTATGTGATCTTTGTTTTACATCATTATCCACAAATATCAACATCCCAAGGAAGAAAATGTATCCATCCTATTTCTGGTAAAGTTTTATGTTTTTCTTTATTTTAAAACCCCCCAAAATATAAGTGGTACTTTCAAATTTACAGCAAATTACTGCTGTAGATCTCATGTAACATTAGTCACAGTCTCAAGTTATTTGAAGGTTCAACCAGTTTTTTCCCTGGACTGCCCTACATTAACCTCAATTTACCCTTCAACTCTTAACTATATACATAATATACATAATGTAAATGCAGTAAATATTAGTTTTACTTGATTTTAATAATAGAGTTTGATGTGGCGCTTCCCCTTAAGGATTCTACATAGATGGTAGAATAGAAAGTCTCAGCCTACAGCATATGTTGTCTGTTATGGCCAAATGCTAGCCTACCTCACTGTCTGTGCCGCTGGTCCTGGCTCTGTCCTCTTCCTCTTCGTTTTTTTCTTGAAAGAGTTCAGCCAGACGCTCTTTCTCTGCACGGGTCAAGCGCACTCGACCCACATCACTTGCCAGCTATTGTGTTACACAACATAATGGGGAAAAAGATGGAAAATCAACATTTGCATAACATTTTTTATGCAATCAATGATGATATGTAGGCCTGAGTCTGTATATCTAAAGGAAAACACATTTTTCCAACTGGAAAAATCAACAGCTGAAAAACTTAACTCAAAGACATGAGATAATAGTGCAATTTTTTTTTTTTTTTTTTTTTTACGCAACATGAGTTTAATCATACCTCGATGTTCCTCTGGACAAAGTCCTTCTGTTTGTTTTTTTGTTTTGGAAGTTTTGCTGTTGCTCTCCACAAACCGGAGGCCCTCATTATTTGCACTGCTTTCTCCAAATGATGAAGTCAAGCTGCAAGGCGGCATCTCAGCTGTCGAGTAAGGCACGTCTTATTTCAGCGCAGAAACGTTTAAGAATGCATCTTTATGTTTAAATATTCACTAATGAAACTTATGCTAACATTCCAGATCAGTCCATTTTATACTCCTCTGTAGCTTCTGTCTAAAAAGTTTTTTTTTTGTTTTTTTTATCTCATTCTCTTGGGTTTTAATACCATAAAAATTCATAAGATTTTTATTAGGAAATTGTTGAAGAGTGACTAAAGTTTTGCAAAGATCTTTGGAAAAAAGAAAAAAATAATAATGTCACATTAATGGAGAAAACTTACTATTACAGGCTTCGTGAGCTTTTAGCGCCATCCAGTGCACAAATTTGTTAACACAGCTGCAAGTAACGTTCTAAAGCAGCACAAGCTCACCTTGCTGCAGGCCCTGGTCGTCCCCATCATGCTCACAGTCCGGAACCTGGGTCTCAAACAGAGGTGCGTAATGGTCCTCCTCTTTTGTACCTTTGTGATAATAAAACCATATTAGTGTGAATGGCAGACAGGCCTTCATTGCCTCTCATGAGTAATCATACTCCCTGAACTTTTTCACATATTGTCATAACACAACCACAAACTTTAGAGTATTTAATTGGGACTTTATGCAGTAAACCAACACAAATTACTGCATAACTGAAACATGGAGGGAAAACTGATGTTTTCTTTTTACATATAAAATTCAAAAGTTTTTAGTTTTTTGTTAATCCGTCATCTTCACCATGATAAAAATCTTGTATTTTATATGCTCAAAATAAATAAAGATTTCATTTCATTTCCATAGAAAAGATGACTTGTTTACAGATTGTCACAAGGCATGTGGGAAATGTGTTGAATAAGCTGATCTGTTCAGATCAGACCATAAATGGCTAACACTGAACATACTGGTTGTCATGATTTGGAAACGCTGATCTTCTGCAGGGAGAGAAGAGCTGGTTAGAGTTCATTAGAAGCTAAAGATTTAGACATGCTGTATGAAAATTTGTTAAACGATGCAAAAGATCCAAGTTTGGGCCAGATGTTCACATTTCAACAGGAAAACATCCCTAAACATACAGAAGCAGCTACAATGGAACGGTTTACAGAAACTATTACTATTAATGTAGTAGAATGGTTCAGTCAAAGTTCAAACATAGGTCCGAGTGAGAATCTGTGAAAAGACTTCTAAACTGATGTTCATCAATTCTCTTCATTTAATCTTAATGATGTTAAAATGTCATGTAAAGAAAAGTAAGCAAAGAATATACATAATTTTTCTACATACTTCAGACAAAATCCACTACGTTGACATAAAGTCCCAATGATTTTAATAATGAAACAGAATATGAAAATGTTTAAGGCATATCAACACTTAAGCCAGTCATGTTCTTAATCGGTGTTGGATTTACACACAAGTGTGGGCTTCCAAAGCCAAAAACAGCTTCGTGTTCAAAGCTTCATGAGCACATTCAGAGTATCTGTCGGGTTTTCTCTGTAAGAAAAAAAAAAAAAAAAGAACAGAGCAGATCCTCATACATTATGCAGCATAAAGGTTACTCATTTGATTAAAAAGACTATTTTCACCTGGCTACATAAGCATTGATGTCATATCTACCTGGAGCTCTTGCCACATTTTTGCTTGGAGTTCTTTTCTTTGACACTGAATTTCTTTTTCCTTGAAGATTTCTGCTGACAGAATTTCATCAAGTCGTCTCATTTCCTCAAAAGCTCTCTGTAGCTTTGAATCCTCATTTTCATCTCCTGTAACCTCAGCAAAAAACTGATCTGAAAGAAGCATTTCTTCTGTTGTATGCATAATGGAGCAATAGCTTAATTTTAATCAAGTGCTGAGTTCAATTTGCAAGTTGTGCATTCATATGTTTCTGTCAGTTTTACTTTCAAACAAACAGAAACATCTAATTGTTATTCTGAATTGTTGTTTCTTAATTTCAGATTTATTTTCTGACTAAATGAATGAATAATTTGAGATGATCTAATTCTGATGGATGGATTTATTTCAAGTTTGTTTTTTTACGTTGTGTGTTCCTTTCAGAATTGCATTACTGAAAGGATGTGCGTGTCTGCGTGTGTCTGTATAACTGAATGCAAATGTTGCCATCTATTAATTATGTTAAAATTACGCTAGTAGAAATCATCTTTTAATTTTATTTATTCACAATTCTAACTTTGAAACCACTACTTGAATGAACATTTACCTTTACCAGGTCCTCTGCCTCTATTAGGGTGTTCCATTTCCCCACTGCCATTCTGCTTTTATAGAAAATAGTTAAGCTATAAAATATACCTTTATTGTATTTAAAGCCAAGACGAAAGAGTTGTTTATCTACCTGGAAGTCAGCAGAATCGTTGCTCAAAACAAGCAGCTCAAATGGCGCAGCGGGACAAAATCTGTTATCAGTTTGCTCGGTCGATGCAGGTCGGGAAATATCATCTAAACTACCCTTAATGATTTCCATTGCGTTATGTACTGATTCGCTAACTATAAATATGGAGTAAAGTAACTGCAACAAGCCGTTGTCAACAGTTTCTTCCCCTTGTATACGGTCGGTAACTACGGACGCAAACATTCCCCGGATGTTGTTTCTCAGACACAGCTGATGCTGAAGCGAAGCAGCCAGCAGTTAGCTAGCGCAGCGGCTTCAGCTAGGAAGGTAGCCAGCGGTTAGCCCAGTACCGCTGCGCTGCTCACATTACAAACAGACGGGTTTATACATAGCCTAACGGGTATCTACCAAAATAGATACAATTCCCTCAGCGTCGCTGAGACATTGCTATTAAATGTCTGAATCGTGAGGTTGTGACGGAGGAGGTTCGGAGGCCGTGTTTTTTGTGGTAAGTAAATGATGATCCAGCTGAATCTGCGCTTAGAGGAAACAAGCTAAGAACGATAATATTGATTCACTTAGCTAACCATAGCTATCAAAGTCATGCAGCATATTCAGTTTCTAGAGTCAGACTTATGTTAGAAACACTCAATATGCTAACAGTGTCATTATATGTTTTTAAGCTGCTGAAATAGGTGGAGCCTTTGAGTCACAAATATGTTATATGATAAGCATTTGGTTTTCAAAGCCCCCTTTTCAGAACATGACCAAAAATTAAGGGAGTTAGTCTTGTGTGTTTAACGGTACTGGATGAAATATCTCTCTCTGTAATTGCGCTCAGTTATATCACCGCTACAATCACACCCATTTTACTGGCAGCTTTCCAAGCTCTGCAATGTACCTGCACCAAGCAGGTGTCTGCATATGATGGCAGTGGAAGATGGTCTATTTTATTGTTAAGTATCTGTTATAACACATGCGCAACTGTATTGTTCTCGCCTTGGTGTTAGGTTGAGTTGATTCTGAAGGGGAAGATGTGCAATGGAATTTCAGAGTCAATTTCAAATGCCTTTTGGGCCCACACCTCAGCCACCGCGCGGTCCTTTGTGTTGCTGCTGGTACTGACTCTAGCGTCCACTGGGCAAGGTTCAGGTAAGACAGCTCATGTTTGCACATTAGAGTAAAGCAGAGGTTTATTCATTTGTGCATTTAACATGTAATCCCTAATTTGTTTGGCTTAATGTTTGTCTAGTACTCAGTAGTTTTTTTTTGTTTGTTTGTTGTTGTTTTTTTCAGATCCATACCAGTATGTATTGTTAACACTATTAATTATATTACTGCATGACTTCTAATGAACTATATAATTAGTTTAATTATGATTGAATTTTAAATGTGGTCAAATACATGCATTGTTTATGTTGAATAGAAACTACATGATAAAATGTACATTTTGTAAATATTTGTCTTATTTCAACACTGAAACATTTTGTCAGTGAAAAATAAATAGCAGCGTTTAAATTGTACGTTTTAGTCACAAAATTATTGACATGACACAATAATAATAACAACAACAGACAAGAGGTAACTCCATTATGACATAAATAAAAAACATATTTGTCTGCTAATCTGCTGCTTTGTTCAGTTGTGCACTTGTGATAATATTTGAACTCTACTGTTCAAATGCTTATGTTTTGTTGTTAATTATTACTCATAATTGTCTGTCTAGTTTTATGTGCCTTGACATTTTGATTATAAAAAATCCCTGAGTAGAGCTGTACTATTAATCTTGTTTTATGACAACAAATCTAATCTAATAATTTGTGACAGCTGAAGGTTTAAAGTCAAAGTGATTGTCTCTTTATTTTTCCTTTTTCTCCTATAGAAATGCACACTACTGGGTTGTTTGTATCACATCCAGTAACTAATAAAAATGTGTCCCTTGTGCCATTTTGCATTTTTATTATTTTGTTTTACTAGTAATTTGTGTTTTTGACCAAATACATCTAAAGAACACGTCTAAATACTTTTCAATACAACCAATCCAGTAGTCACTTGATTAGTAAAAAAAAAAGTCCACCTGTGTCTAATTTAATGTGAGTATAAATTCAGCTATTCTGTAAAGTCCTCAGAGATTTCTTAGAGAACATTAGTAAACAAACAGCATGATGAAGATGAAGGAACAACAGCAGACAGCTCAGTTAGAAAGTTGTGAAGAGTATATTGGAGGTTCGAATGTGTCAACAAAACCTTTAGGTGCAGCTTTAACTAGCTTGAATCAAGTTTGTTCTATTTTTCTGTGTTACTGTTTTGTGTTCCAGACAAGTCTCAACGCTTGGAACGTAATTGTTGTTTTAATTCCGCAGTTTCTCAGAAGTCCCTTTCTCTCCACTCCTTTCTTTCCCAGGATGTGTGAGGCCTTACATGGTCCAGAACAGCTGGGTAAACCTCACAGAGACCAACAGAGGCTTGTTCCCAGTGGGCACAGTGCTGCAGTACAACTGTGACCCTGGTTACTTGCCAGATGGACCCAGCATCCTTACCTGCACCACATCAGGCCGGTGGTCCTCAGAACCTCCTCAGTGTATACGAAGTGGTGGTAAGGCACTCGAAGCGACCTTTCTCTATCAACCAGACTGCCATCTAATTCTCATAACTTCATTTTCTACATTATCAAGTTTTAATTCTCCTACTCTCGAGTTTCTAAAACTGCAGATTTTTTGACCAGTTTGCCAACATATAAGCAACTTTTAAAGCTGGGCTGCTGATTTGTATGTTGTGCTTCTCCCTCATCAGCATGCCTACCCCTCTCCAAACCTGAGAATGGGGGCTACACCTGCCATCCATCCCCATGTCGATTGTTTTCGCATGGCACTATAATAGAGTTCATCTGTAATGAGGGCTTTGCTCTCAGTGGAGATTATCCCTACCTGACGTGTCAGGATGGACAGTGGGACGGACCAATGCAGATCAGTTGTGTAAGCAAAGGTTGGTCAATATATTACAGTTTTTAATCTGTCGGTCCTAAATGCACACCTGTCACTAAACTAATAAATGTTTAAAATTTGTTCAAAATTTAATAGCAGACAGGCAATCCCTGGTTTTAGTAAAACTTTGATCTAGATTTGGGTGATTCTGAATTCTCCTAGAGAACTGTAACATAGCAAGATATAAACCAGCATTCAGATACTTTCTCCATCCTTCATACATTTAAGAGTCATTATTTACAGAAGCTCCCAAAAGTGTTTCAATTAATGTTAAAATGCTCAGTTTTTCCCATAAAATGATGAGACCATAATAACTTAAAAACATAAAAATTTCACATGAAATATTACTTCTTAAGTGCTTTGAGACAACATGTGGTATAAATGTGCACTTTATATGCAAGCTGAATTAAATTGAATCTTTTAAAATTCATCATATAACAAACTGCTTAGAGTGACTGCTCAAAAATGAATTGTTGAAAATATTTCACTTTTTTTCAGATGGTAAAGTATAAATATTGACATTTCAAGACTGGCCAATTTTCCAAAATAACGGAAAAGATAGAAGAAGAAGCTGATCGGGAAGTTTCCCAAGAGACCAACATTTCAAATACTGATTGTGTTCTGCATGTGACGACAATCTGCTGTATTCTCCATATGCCTGGACTAGCCAGTAGGGATGGAAGACATAAGATATTTATCTCAAAGAAATTATTGGTGCTTGTCTAAAATCTCCTTATCCTTTGTTGTATTCCGTTTAGCTTCCTCTTTATCTGCTGGAAGTATAGCTCTCTCTCACTATCTCGCAGCCTGAATAAACAAGATGTGTTTCTTGAAATGTCTTAGAAAATAAACTGAACAATAGCTAATTGAATCTTCTTTTGGGCAATGGCAGTTTCCTCACTGAAACAAGATGCCAATGCAACATGGTAGCAATGTGTGTTCACTGATTGGGAAAAGATTGTTTTTGACTTCCAGCTAACTGGTCAGTGGTCAGAACCATTCAATCTGACAGTTTTTCAGTCAATAGTAGATTATTTTTTGGTACTTTTATAATCCTTTACTGTTTAAAACAATGAACAAAAGACCAATTAACAATTTGATTTTTTTTCCCATATCACATTTACTTAAGGTTGCATTAGACCCTCTGTAGTGCAACACGGTTCAACTAATCTGACGGACACCAACAGGAGCTTGTTTCCAGTGGGCACAGTGCTGCAGTACAGCTGTGATCCAGGTTACCTGCTGATCGGACGCAGCATCCTCACCTGCACTTCGATCGGAGACTGGTCTTCTAATCTTCCTCGCTGCATACGCAACGACGGTACACATGGGACGCCTTACTGAGCGTACTAGAAGTGTTTACTGGTTGTAGGTTTCGAAGATGTTCTTTTTTTTTTTTTTTTTTTCATTGGCAGTTTGCCAGCCTCCGTACCAGCCAGAAAACGGAGGCTACACCTGCCACCCATCCCCATGCAGACGGTTCTCTCACGGCACTGTCGTGGAGTATTTCTGTGATGAAGGTTACATCCTAAAGGGAGACTACAAATTCAGAACCTGTCGCTATGAAAAATGGGACAACATATCGCCAGTCACTTGCGTTATTAAACAAGGTGGATGAACTGCTATACAAATATACGAAGAAGTTGCGTAACTAAAGAACTCAGTAAAAGAAGTGCATTTGTCACTAATACTTTTTGTTTATTATCGTGTCTCTTTTTTAAGGCTGCGTAAGACCCTCGATGGTCGAACATGCTTTAACCAACCTAACTGACATGAACAGTAGCTTGTTCCCTGTGGGGTCAGTGCTGCAGTATAGCTGTGAATTTGGTTACCTGTTGGATGGAGCCAGCATCCTCACCTGTACCACACCCGGACACTGGTCCTCAGAACCTCCTCGCTGCATACGAAGTGACGGTAAAGATTACTCCTCCTTGAACTCCACATTTTGCCCAGAGTATCAACTTCATTGCTATTCCTTCCTATTTTTGATAATGCTGTCGGACTGCTCTTTACCTGGTGTGTTACATAAAAGACATATGCTTCTTTTATATTTTCCCACACAGTGTGTGATTCTCCATATCAGCCAGAGAACGGAGGCTACACATGCCACCCGTCCCCGTGCCGAAGACTTTCTCACGGCACTGTGATCGAATACTTCTGCGAAGAAGGTTATGTTCTGAAAGGAGACTATAAATATCTTACCTGCCAGTACGGCCAGTGGGACAACCAGATGAAGATAAGCTGTGTCATGGAGCAAGGTAAAGAATGTGACACATATAACTCCAATATGCTCATTTTTGCAGCACGATAATTATGTTGATTGATTCTTTGCCCCAAAGACCACATTCCAACTTTGCCTTTGGGAATGCCAGCCTTGTCCATAGTTGCTTCCACAGCAAGTTCAGTGGCTTTGATCCTGCTGCTGGTGGTGCTGTTTGTACTTTTGCAGCCTAAACTCAAGTCCTTTCATCGGTGAGTCGTTCCTCCGAATATTATCTTGAATCTGCTCTTTGTAAAAACAAATGAAAAAATTGTAAGTTTTTTCCAAAGACGTGACCATGGGGTGTCAGGGCAGCCTGTCTCCATCATGGTGGAAGGGGTCCAGGTGACTCTTCCCTCCTACGAGGAGGCTGTGAGCAGCAGTGGAGCTTCCACACTCAGCCCGGAGTCCAGAGTCCAGATAGTGTTGTCTGAGGGTCAGCATGCCTCAGCACTAGAGGCCGGCCCGTCGAGGCCATCTTCCCTCAAACAGCAGCAGTCCGAGATGCCTGTCGTTCACCCTGTGCGGCAGTCCTCCTCTTCCTCACCGTTGTCTTCCGGTTGGATTCTGGAGCACGCAGGTGCAACAGGTGGCACCGCCGCAGCACGTAGAAGGGCGTCTGCAGGCAGTGACCAACAGAGCCTGTCGCTAGACTCTGAGATGGATTACTCTGATGGTAAAACATTATGTCACACAAACATTTTTCTCCATATTTGACATCGAGTTAGATGAAACTGTAGCCTTTCAAAACCTGTTTTGATTACCTAAATTATTTTCTATTTGATTTCAAGCCTGACCATCATGTGGGAGTGTTTTGTTGCTGTATTGACTGCTGCACTTAACAAATTACACAGCATCATGAGGAAATAGCATTATATAAAAAAATATTGAGGCAACATGTGAAAACATCAACCAGGAAATAACTTTGGCAATCCTAACTGGCCTAAACCAGGACAAGTTTTAGGCCAGTTTTCAGACACCAAACATTTTAAAGTTGACATGCTTTTTTTTTTATTCAGTGTAAATTAACTTCATGATTTAACTTTACGTAATATGAGTTTCACCTTTTGAATTGAATCGTTTATATTAGCTTCCCAGTGATATTCTAATTTATTCATATACTCCTAGACGCAGTTAACTAATTTTTGTTTTTTCATAGATATGCCATTACTGAAGGAGGCCTGAAGCATTCAGAAGAGACAAGTCACCAGTACCGACCTTTACTGATTAACAGACTTTTATCAGCAGAGATGACGCCGGTTAATGAGTGAAGCGCTCATTCACTCTGAACATGGTTCGTCTGACCATCCCAAAGGAATACAGATGAGGAAATCACATGTACATATGCTTAAATTAGGCATTCCAACAGTGTGTACGTTTGTCTACTTTCTGAAAATGCAGAAAAAAATGAAAGGAGGAGGCAGGTTGGAGCGAACAAACGTGTCTTAAAAATGACGCTTTGCAGTTTATTGAGCAAATCTGTAAACTCATTTTGTAAAAACAAAAATCTGACTTGTTTACTATTTACATAAATCACACGTCACTTAAGAAACACATTTGCTAAGATGCATGAACCCACGTTACTATTGAAGTAGTAAGAGCTTATAGTGTTTTCTTCTAACATTTGGACGCTTTAGTCAACAGTTACACATCAATATGTAGGATCGTACTACATCCATCCTATTTCTCCTTCTGGTTTTCCCTCTTCATGCTCATATTCTTTCCCTTATAAGGCCTTAGCTTTCCACTTCTATGCACAGGTATCTATAGTATGTGAAATAAGGAGTTTTAAAAGTGAATGTCAGTAAAATGCCCTCACTGCTTAGTGATTGATTATCTGTGGCATTGTGAAACACCTCACCTGAAGATATTGTCTTTTGTTAATTTATTGAGGCTGCTGGGAAACCCCTGCTTCAAGCCTAAAACGTGTTTGTAATTTATTTGTGCCGAGAAAGCTGTTGATCAGCTGTTGTGATGCCTCTGCAGCTCGTGTAGTCTCTCAAAGGTAGTTTGTAGTTCATTTTCCTTTGGCTGCCGTGACGTCAGATGTGACGTGAAGTGTTTGGGCAGATCCGTCCGTCAGAAAAAGCAAGATAGCAAAAAGAACAAATGTACAGATCAGTGTAATTTCAGTGTTTGCTTTATTTGATCTTCCACTGAGTTTACTTTTAGATTAAAGGGTGTATGTTTTTGTTACAGCTGCATTCTAATTATGTAAAAAAAAAAAAGGTCTGATTATTATGTATATATCATGTAAATTTGATTAAATATTATTTGATGTGTTCAAGCTGCTTTTTATCATGTTTTATTGTTGTTTTCACATCACTTGTCTTATTATGGTGAAATGTTTCCATACATTTCTCAATGGCATGAATGTCGTATTCATTTTAGGTCTTTATAGATATGTTTGAATTCTTGTTTTTTGTTTGTTTGTTTGTTTGTTTGTTTGTTTGTTTGTTTTATTCCAGGCAGAATGTTTTTACTAGAAACAACATTACTGAATTTTGACACAAGAAAGTAATATAGTCAAAAGCAAGAAAATAGTGTTTGGTTGATTGCTAGAAACTACAAATTGAAGTGGAACGTCCTGACCTCAATCTTACTGCATGCTATTCATACCAATCTGATCTCGTCGACCCTTTTTCAACAAATTGTGGTCAAAGAATGAGATTCCACCACCAGCTGTGTGACCCAGCTGGTGATCAGCACCAGGAGGTGCCTGGTTGTTGTGGTTGTGTAAGAGCCACCCACTCCTGAGCCCCCTTTTTACTAAATGAATGAATTGTTGAATTTCATCTTGTTTCTTCAAACTTCAATCATCCAATCTATTGACGAAACGAGTTACTTGCAAAATATGGCGTTTGGGATTGGCAGAGAAGATTTGGCATTCATTCATTGGCTCCACCTACAAACCACAAATACATTTTTCATACAAGGTCAAAAAATAGGCTCTCTGGCAGTATAAGATTTATTGCAAAGAATTGTTGCTCAAAATAAATTATCTACCAAAATCACATTTCTTTATCAAGTATAAATATGCCTGCTCTTTTGGTAGATTTTAGTGAATTCATTTTGGCAAAAGACTCTTGTGCTGCTGTACTGAATAGCCTTTGGTATGGCAAATCATGAGGTCATCATCTCTAGACAGGAACTAGTAGAGTCTAAGTATAGGTCTAAAAAGTTTTCCTAAGTTTCAGATATAAAGTTTTGCATTAGCATAAAAAAAATTAACTCCTCTCTTTTTAACTTTCTATGTAAGGCTCCATTCATGGACTTCTTCTTTTTTTCTTTGTACCTGTTATTTTCTGGAAGCAGAACATTTCCTTTTTTTTGCAGAGGTTTATTTGCCACCAAAAGTGTATTGCTGACTCAGTTCACATAATAATTTGACGGCACAGAAGTTTCTGAATTTTAATGAAAGCACGTCTGAGGTTATGCTGAATTATGCCAGAGGCTTGCTGATAGCTACAAAAAGCATGTATACAGAACATTACCAAATTATGTCAAGATTTTTGAAGATTGGTCATCTGGGAGAGCAGAAGAGTTTGAAAGAAAATGGTTTTTGCACACAGAAAGATTTCAGACACATTAGCAGTCAGTGTTAGTTAGTTTTATGAATAGCCCAGCATTCCTCTCTCATAGTTAGAAAAATGTTTTGCAAAAATACAATGAAATGGAATAATCTTTTTTCAGGATAATAAAGCTTATTAAAATGAACAACCTGGTAGTGTTTCTCAAACAAAATTGTTGTTTCTAAAGTTTAAAAAAAAATCAACATTTGTGGAACTACAAAAATCATTTTGGCTGTGACAGCAGGTATTTTTGACTGCCAAGGCTTTGGCAGACTTTCAGTCAATGTCACAGGTTTGAATAATGGCACACCTTTTTAGGTAATTTTTTCCAAGAGTGCATTGGTCTCTTTGTAGATCATTGTTTCACCTCTTCTTCTTTGGCATCAACATTTTCCCATTTGTATGGATCTGAATAAGAAAAAAACATGTGTTTTGATTTGCTTCAAGTGATTATAAGTTGCAGCAGATTGCCATATTGGTCATTTGACCCTGTTCTTTCAGCCTTGCTTGCATAAGGCTGGCTGTTCCAAAACTTACCCCCCTGTGGTGCCGTGACTCTTTGGTAACATCTGAAGCACAGTGCCAGAAGGAGGGCCTCTGCACACTGGAATGTGATGTACAACAAGGGGAATAAAAACAAGGGTCCGATGGACTGTGGAGAAAAGGCCACCTTAAGAATGGTGGTGCACAGCTGGATGTTTTGAAACCCTGTCTCCATGGAGATGGTTCTGCTGCATCTAAGAAAAAGGGGTGGAGTAATTTGTTAGAAGCTCAATGCTTCAATGCATTGTGCTTAAGGTGTATCAGTTCAATTATTGTAGAAAGTGATGAGGTGGAATTTAGTAATAAGGAATCAGTTTCATATTTAAGTTCTAAAGCAAGCTTGTCTCCTCTTCTACCTACAGAACAAATAGCGTTTGATACTGCAGAGCTATTTGAGCTGAAGATTTATTTATTTTTGTGTGAAACCAAGCCACAACCTGCCTGTTTACTGAATGAACTGATGAGTAACATGTCTTAACCTACTGTGGGCTGAGTCTGCAAATGACCGACATGACATATCCCATTATAAAACCAATCAGAGGCATCAGTGCAGCCACAGCGAGGACGTCTGGCATGAGGATCATCCATATTACATCCTTCACAGCGAGGCCAGAAAGGACAGACACTATGATGCTGGATATTATCAGGATGCTGAGACCAACCTGTCAAATAAGCAATTCCACATGTGTCAGTCATTTCACTAAAGAATTGAAATGTCAATTATAATATACTAACACTTAGTAAGTCTTCCTGTGGAAACTGAAACTTCAGTGATTGTCTTCAGTCTTGACGCAGATCTTTTGCAGTCAGTACCGGGTTTTTGACCTGCTGCCTCCTCCATGAGTTGAATTTTTAGCTTTAAACAAATCTTTGTAATAGCAGCTTTGTTCAATTATTTTAACTGTTTCCTGAGTAATTTGTTCATAGCATGTACCTTAACAAATTATAGATACAAGTGGACTGTTTATAGAGCCCTTTAGCTTATGTACACAACTGCACATCAGATTGATCAATGTAGCGTGACAGGTGGGAACTCCAACACTAACAAACATTTGGCTTGCACTGTTCTGTTTTGGCAGTCTGAGCATCAACCTCAGTTCATCATTGAGTGCAAGAATGAGTTCCCCCACTCTGCTTTTCCAACATGTCATCAGTGTTAGATAAGAGGTCATTGTGTGGCTAAACATACAGAAAGCTGTTCTTAGATGAAAAATCAAATCTCATGGATTCCATGTCCTTGGCCCCAAAATGTTTAATTGTCATTTCAGGTAACTGGCAGAAATCATCCTTAAGCTGCAAATAGGATTCATACAAAAGAAGTCTTTGTTTGATTACTTACTTTTGTTACAGTTGCAGAGTAGTTTGGTTTGTAGTGGTTGATGAAAATGCCAATGGCACAAGGCAACAAGGTAAACACGAGAGCAGTGATGATGCCGACATAAGGAACAGCATCTTTCAGACCAGTAAAGCCTTGGCTGAAGATGTACAGCAGCAGAGGCATGAGAACCAGGGCGGCAATGCTGGAGCAAGTTGTCATGACGATACTGCAAGAATTTCAAATAGGTGAAATAGGAGCAGTTTTTCTTACAACTGTGTAAAAAAGTGTCTAAGTTGTCTAGGTTTACCTGAGATTCATGTCACCTTTAACTGAGAGAGAAAAAATGTTTGATAAGCTTCCTCCTGGACAGCAGCCACAGATGAGCACAGTTACCGTCTTAATCGGATCCATCCGGAGGATTTTGGTCAAAGAGAAAGCAGTCAGGGGCATTACGCAGAACTGGGCCAGCAAAGCAATGGCTACCCCTTTTGGCTTGAGAAGATGGGCCTTAATTTTGGAGATCTCCATCGTGCAGCCGAGGGAAATCATGGTGATGAAGAGGATGATCACGGTCAAAATATTAATGGCTGTGTTCATGGGTTTGGGGATGATCAGGATGCCCATGCTGCCATTCCCGAGGATGATACTATTGTTGTAAATGGCAGCAATTCCCACATAACCGGTGGTCTGATTCATCATGGCAGTTCTTCCAATACTAGTTTTATTGCTTTGTGGTTTGCACCTGCCACGCAAATTAAATAAAAAAAGAGTACTTTTTGTTACTAAATTATTTATTTCTAAGACAGAAAACACAATGTAAGACCAAAGATGCATCTATCCATTGAATTTGAACCTCCTGCAGGCAACTTCTGTCAACATTAAGGCTGCTTATGCGTCTTTTTTGAAAGTCTGAAACAAATGAGCACAAAACTCTCATTAGTTTTTAAGTGACGCTTAAAAATAACTCAACGTGTAACTACCTATGAATTTTTAAATAGCAAATTGTGTGAATAATTTGGAAGAAAAAAATTGTTTGTGTGAGTTGTCTTACCCTCTGAACTCTATTTCCTGTTTTCATGTTAGATTCACAAACCTACTGTATTTTTTAACTGAAATCAAACAAAAAGGACACATAATTTTTGACTAATAATAACCTGAAAAGGACTATAAGCACATTCTCATTAAATTTCTTCCCAACTTTATCCCTACCATGTCTGCCATGTTATTTATTATGCCTTTAAAACAGTAAAATTTGTTCTCACAAGGGATTTCTTCCCACTCTGTTCCATTTCTTTAGAAACGTCACTCAGTAGCACACACAGAGAAAAATCTTTTCAAATTTTTCTTTGATGCGTCAAGTGTCCATTATAGACACAGTTACAGGTCTTTCTCAAAAAATTAGCATATTGTGATAAATTCATTATTTTCCATAATGTGATGATAAAAATTAAACT